>NC_048306.1:805439-822695 GCF_013100865.1 Trachemys scripta elegans | reverse complement strand
TGGGACATGTGGTCACCCTGGGGCAGGGAATCAGTGTTTTCTTTGCAAACAGAGGTAAGGTGATGAAGGTAAGGAAGAGCTGGTGATTAAATTAATGATCTAAATGTCTAGCCTGTAAAACAGGAATCTGGGAGCAGGGGGAGGGAGTTGTTTTAGAGCGAACGCAGGGGACTCAGAAAACATACAGCCAAGCCCTTTGAGCCAATGTTACATTCAGAAAAGGGGGAGATTTGGGGGTGTAGGTGAAAAGAAGGGGCAAAAACCCAGGGAAGGGATAGCAGTGGTACAGAGAAGTTCCCACCCTACCTGTGGTACTTATGTGGCCTCACATAAGTACCATAGTACCCCCACCTAACAGCTGTTTGGCGGCACTTCCGACTTTCCAGGAGAGAGGGGGAGGAGCAGGGAGGCGGTGAACTCAGGAGAGGAGGCAGGGCAGGGGCAGGGACTTGGGGGAAGGGAGCAGAAGGTGGCAGGGCTGGGGTGGGAAAAGGCAGGGTGTGGCAGGGAATTTTGGGAAGGGGTGGAATGGGGGTGGGGCAAGGGTGGTGCAGGGGTGGGGCCAGGCACCGCAGGGGTGTGTGTCAAGCACCCACTGGGCAGAGGGGAAGTCGGCGCCTATGCCATAAGGCACTGGCCCAAGACCAGACAGGAAGTCCAGGTGGGGTGGGGAGTAGGTTTCTCAGGGCTAGCTTCCTATCCCCTGGACCAGCCTTTCTCTCTGCTGCATGCTGCAAAAAAAGAGGACTCTAATAGATGGGAGCAAAACCAATGCATCCAGTTCTCTGAGACTCCAGCAAATGGACCCAGGAGGTTGGGATAGAGGTCATGGTTGACAGTATGAAAAGCAGCACAGAGGTCAGGAATGATGGAGAATGAGAGTCAGATGAGAGGAGATCACTTAACTCCCAAGGGGTGGCAGGTTCTGCCCCAGGCTGGGTTGTAGAGCAATGGCTGCTGGGCAATTTTACATTTTAATTGAAAACCATTTTTTTATTCTATGTTTGGGAAAAGGAAAGAATCAGAAAGTGTCATAAGTATCAGGTGTATTTATGCCTCAAACTCTTCGGGTTTCAGCTGTATCCAGCCCAATTCCAGAACAAAGAACAGAAATTACATCCGCAGAGTCCATAAAGTTAACAATTATTATTATGATTTGTGTTATTCACTGGGCACCGTCTGTGTGCTCAGCACTGTTCAGAATATGCCAGACAATCCAGTCCCTGAGAGCCAGTGTGTATCAAATGTGGAGCCCTGGCTCAGATATTTCAGTATGACGTGTATACTTATTAAGCACATGTTAAGATCTATGAGTGGAGGCAATAGATGTTTTACTGGATTAAGGACTAGAAGATTTGACCCTCCAACCTTCTTTCGAGAGGAAGAGCTGTCCAGAGCTCCTGTGCCTGTTTATTTTATTTTCCTGCCTGCACTTGCCCTGATGTACCTCAGAAGTCTGTTTTTTCCTCCACTTTAAAATATAGAATTTTCTTGGTGTTTGGTTTTAAATATTCTCCTGTGAGAACTGCAACTCAATCACGGTAGTGTTGTGCTTAAGAGCCTTCTGGAAAGTAACTAGCTTTTAAATAGAAGTGAAAGGAGTGTTACCAACTCTCATGATTTTGTCATGAGTCTCATGATAATTATTGTTTTTCTTAAAGCCCCTGCTCCTGGAGTCAGGTGGATCTGGGATTATTTTAGCCTTCATTCTTAAAGAAAAATGAAGTTTCTAGCCCTCGTGGCTGTGGAGAACGCTTCAAAATGTGACCCTAGTGCAACCTAAAGGCTCAAAAAACAGAAGGCAAATAAAAAGAACCCCAAATCTATTATTTTCACATAATCTTATGAGTTTAAAGCCAATCTCATGATTTTTGATGAGCCTGATCCATGATTTTTGAACATTTGGGATTGGCAATACTGTGAAAGTGACTTGAAAGTGTCACTTTCACTCCTGTTTAAGGTCAGGTTCTAGTTTATGTGTAGTAAGGTAACACCCCTAGAGCCCCAGGCAGGTGCAGTATAAACTCACGGGGCCTTGCCCTAGTAGGATGTTTCCAAAGCTAAATGATCTATTAGAGGCTTGGCTTTTTTAATATAGCAATTAGATACAGTGCCCTATCAGCTAATTTCTAAGTTACCTGCAAAAAGCCCTAGAGTTTTCAGGTGCCTAAGTTGCCCCCACCCCAACCCCCAACACCAAAATCTGAAATGGCAATTCTACCTGCCAGGCCCGGCCGTGCATGGGTAGCTGGTGTCCGGGACGCTCCTGGGCCCTACACACGCTGCTCTGGCCCCCTGTGCACCCATCTGTAGCTGTGAGCTGAGCAAATGTGACCAAAGTCACAGCGCCCCACAGGTGGGTGCGGCAGGGACTAAGGCAGAGAGAGATTTGGGTCGAAAGCATCTGCTGCTTTTCCTTGCCTAGCCTGAGACAAGGGCCTGGTTCAGAGTATTTAAATGGCACTTGGTATGTTCAGAGCACACCTCCCTTTAACTTCCTTTACAGCTGTGAGTGCTTAGCCTATTGAAATCACCTGCCCCCCTCTAAAGGCCCCTCCCCCAGCCTTGAGTCCTGGGTCCAGTGGCTCCTCCCTCAACTGAAAATGGGGGACAACCAAGGAATAACAGGGCCAGGAGTGGAGGTCACAGGTTCAAAACCCAGGGGGACACTGAGCAGAGAACCCTGGACAGCACCCACTGCTCCTCGAAGCTGTCTAGGGAGCCAGTGGAAGCCACCCAGAGGAACTCACCTGGGTGCATTTGAGATGAGACCAGGGAGGAACAGAGATAGGCCCCACAGTCACAGAGCACCCCCTCGTCCAGCATCCTCCTCCTGGTGTTGTAGATGGGTACTTTGGCCAGTGCCAGGGGGAGGTTGACAAGGGGTGCATATATGAAAATGTATACAAGGGGGGGGGGGAGTGCAGCCAGAACCTCGACAGGAGGTTCTGGAGGAGCCAGAATAGGGGTTGCTACCTGGCACATTCTAGATCAGCATCATCAGGGTCTCCCTCACGCTGCAAAATGGACAGGTATTGGGGAGGGTGGGTGAACCACCCCAGGTACAGGCCCGTGCTGATGAAGAGATCTCACAGAAGACACCTCGGATGGAGATAAAAGAGCTGCTGGTTATATCGGAGCCCTGGGAGGTGGTGGTATGTGCTCCATACCAAACTACCTGCACCACAAAGAAGTCTCTGCGGGGCCTGGTGGCGGAAGACATGGTAAACCAGGCTCTGTCCTCCCTCCTCCAGGGGAAGAAGCAGAACCCCTGCAGAGACCCAGTGCAGTCGTGACCAGAAAAACTGCAGAACTAACCTCTGGAGCTAGGCCAGGATTCCCGGGGCCGGGCTCAGGGTGTTGAGCTTGCGCCAGAGTATGGACAGGACTAGTTGGTTCAGTACCAGCACCCTCCCTAACAGGGAGAGGCACGGGAGGAGTAAAAAGTGTAAGGTGATGCATTTGGGGATGACTAACAAAAATTTTAGTTACAAGATGGGGACACATTGGTTAGAAGTAACGGAAGAGGAGAAGGACCTAGGGGTCCTCGTAGACCGCAGGATGACTATGAGTCGACAATGCGACGTGGCGGTGAAAAAAGCCAATGCTGTCTTGGGATGCATTAGGCGAGGTATATCTAGTAGGGATAAGGAGGTCCTGCTTCCGTTGTACAAGGCGCTGGTGAGACCTCATTTGGAGTACTGTGTGCAGTTCTGGTCTCCCATGTTTAAAAAAGATGAACTCAAACTGGAACGGGTGCAGAGAAGGGCCACTAGGATGATCAGAGGAATGGAAAACCTGTCGTATGAAAAGAGACTAGAGGAGCTTGGGTTGTTTAGTCTGACAAAGCGAAGGCTGAGGGGGGATATGATTGCTATCTTTAAATATATTAGAGGGATTAATATGAGGGAGGGAGAAGAATTATTCCAGCTAAGTACTAATGTGGATACGAGAACGAATGGATATAAACTGGCCGTGGGGAAGTTCAGGCTTGAAATTAGACGAAGGTTTCTGACCGTCAGAGGGGTGAAATATTGGAACGGCCTTCCGAGGGAAACGGTGGGGGCGACGGACCTGTCTGGTTTTAAGATTAAGTTAGATAAATTTATGGAGGGAATGGTTTAATGGTAAAACATAGTAGTCGAGGAAAACCAAGCAATGGTAGGTAAATTGTACAATGGCTGACAGGGGTCAGGCTGGAGACTCTTGCCTATATGCTCGGGGTCTTACTGATCGCCATATTTGGGGTCGGGAAGGAATTTTCCTCCAGGGCAGATTGGCTGAGCCTCTGGAGGTTTTTCGCCTTCCTCCGCAGCATGGGGCAGGGATCTCTAGCAGGAGGGTTTCTGCCGATTGTAGCCACCTAAAACAGGATTGGGGACTTCAACAGCAGAGTCCAGGGAAGGGGTAGGGACGGTTTTGTGGCCTGCAGCATGCAGGGGGTCAGACCAGATGATCATAATGGTCCCTTCTGACCTTAAAGTCTATGAGTCTATGAGTCCTGTCCATCTCTGCAGCCGCTCACCCACCCTGGCCTTTAAATGCTGCCAGTTCTCCAGCGGAGAAGGATGTGTGACAGAAAGGTAGATGCCGAGATAGAGCAGTGGACATGCACTCCACTGAATAGCTTGAAGCACGGGTGGGAGGGAGCTCACCTGCCACCCGTCCCTGACCACTAGGCCAGAGCTCTTGACCCAGTTGACCCGGGCAGAGGAGGCCGCGGCAGGCCTTCACCCACACCAGGGCGCCTGGACCACGTCGTTGGCATACGCCGACAGGACCAGCCACAACTCCGGCTCAGGGAGCCCCAACCCTGTCAGCCTCTGGCGGAGGAGACAGAGGAGGGGCTTGATCGCCAGAGTATACAGCTGGCCCAACAGCAGACACCCGACACACCCCGCACCCAAAGCTGATTGGCTCGGTCAGGGTCCAGTTGAGCCTGACCAAACACTCTGCAGAAGCAGAGCACCTGGAGAACACCCACAAACTGGGGTCCGAACCTGAACGGCCGCAGAGTGCCCAGGAGTTACCCGTGGTCCAGCCTGTCGAATGCCTTCTCCTGGTCCAGGGACAGGAGGGTGAACAACAGACCATCCCTACACCCGAGCTCCAGGAGCTCCCAGACCAAATACAAATGATCAAAGATGGAATGGCCTGGGACGGTGTAGGTCTGGTTGGGATGGACCACATACACCAGCATGGACCCCAGCTGCAGCAAGATGGCTTTTGCTACGACTTTGTAATCCATGCTGAGGAGGGAGACAGGATGCCAGTTCCAAACAGGGCTGTCTCCAGGCACCAGCGAAGGAAGCAGGTGCCTGAGGCAGCCAATAGAAAGGGGCAGCACTCCGTCCAGTATTTGGGCGGCAGGTCTGGGTCTTCATTGGCCGCTCCAGTGCTCTGCTTTAGAAGTCGGCGGCGAGTCTTCACTCCATCTCTTTCTCTTCAGTGGCACTTCGGCAGGAGCTCAATATGGTTTTCCTTCCCTCCCCCTGCCCCGCCACTTGGGGTGGCAAAAAAAGCTGAAGCTGACCCTGGTTCCGAAGGTCGCAGAGCATGACAGGGGGAGGACCCTGCTCCCCAAGGACTCGGCCCAGAAGGTGACATGGTCCGGGGATAGGAAGACAGAAAAAGCAACAAAGTAAAGAGTATTGAAGTAAAAGCAGTTTAATGTGGTGGTTTATTTCATGAACTGTACATTACCAGTACCTACACGGGGTGGTGGTGGGGGTGGTGTGTCTTCCACTACATTCCCTTGCTTTAACAGACCGCCTCACATTTACACTTAAGACTCATTAACTATCTAATGTAGTTATCTGATTTTCCTAACAATCACTATTTTCATATACTTGAGTGGTCCAAAATTATCATAAAAAATCAGCACAGAGTAGCTTTTGTAAAATCCAGGAATATTTTGGTAAAAACAAAAAACAAAGGGCTTTACACACTCATAACAAGTCTCAGGGGGTAAGCCCTGTTAGTCTGTATCCGCAAAAACAACAAGGAGTCCAGTGGCACCTTAAAGACTAACAGATTTATTTGGGCATAAGCTTTCGTGAGTAAAAACCCACTTCTTCAGATGCATAGAGTGAAAGTTACAGATGCAGGCATTGTTATACAGACACATGAAGAGAAGGGAGTAACTCGCAAGTGGAGAACCACTGTTGACAGGGACAATTCGATCAGGGTGGATGTAGTCCACTCACAATAATAGAGGAGGTGGTGTCAATTCCAGGAGAGGCAAAGCTGCTTCTGTAATGAGCCTGCATCTGTAACTTTCACTCTATGCATCTGAAGAAGTGGGTTTTTTACCCACAAAAGCTTATGCCCAAATAAATCTGTTAGTCTTTAAGGTGCTACCGGACTCCTTGTTGTCATAAGGAGTCTGTGTGCGCAAAACAAGTTCTCCCCCCGCTCCCCACGCTGATAATTTGGTCAAATTTGGGTAGTTTTTCCACAGGAACAGCACAAGGCACATCCCTCACACCATGGCATCCCTTCTGCCAAATTTCAAGACTCTCCTACACAACATATTTCCCCCATCTCATTCTCAGAAATGGTTGAATCATTTTTGCTGAAGCTTTCCAAAGAAATTTGCCCTGAGGCAGACACCTAGCATAGAAAATTCCAGGTTGAATGGAAAAGTTGGGCAAAGCTGTAACTGAAAATGGTCTTCAGTGTTGGGCAATCTTAATTACGGGTAGTGCTACCAGCTCAATCACTGTCCTTTTGTTTGTCTGAGGCTATTGACAGGTGCTCCTAGCTGAAAAGGAGACCAAGGGAGCTGACTTTTAAAGCTGTTGTAATTTAGTTTATTAAGAGATTAAAGTTTCACCATTTATGCTCACCTATGCTAGAAAACTAGCTATTCCTCCCCACCTATCCTCCACCTTTTCCCTGCAAGTGCATTACATGTCCTTTCCTGCCCTCAAACAGGACAAAATGTTTGCTAGGCTTCCCTAGTGTGTACTTCCACCTGCTCCATTACGGCAAGGGGAATCACAATGTCACCCTGCTAGTGAAAGGATCCTAGCTGGGTCGAAGTTAGTACATACACCCTTTTCTAACCCCCCACTCATGTTTCCAACGTAGATAAGTCCTCAGGGGGTCTACTCTTATTCATGGGGTAATCAAGTGTACCCTCTCAAGTGTAAGGTTAGATTAGAAGAGAAAATTTTAAAATGCAACTGGTTTATTCCCATTTATGCTCTTTTTACTTTTCTTCTCATCTTTAAAAATTAAAGTCCATGCAAGTAGATTCACCTTCAGTTGCAATCATGAGACAGTTATTTCTAAACTGCTGTTTCATTGTTCAGTTATGGAAGCATTTTTATTTCTCTAGTTCCTACACAAAATAGGGCATGTCTGAATTGATCATATCCCTACAAACTTACAGTTAGAACAAGTCACAGTGTGCCAACTCCGCTTTCATGTAAAGAAAAATTGAGGGTTCTAGTCCTCACGATTGCAGAGGAAACCTTGAATATATGAGCCAAGGGCACCCTAAAATCAAGAAGGAAAGAACCTTATGAGTCAAGCCTAAAAAAAGCTATGATTTTTGAACATTTTCATAGATTCATAGATTCTAGGACTGGAAGGGACCTCGAGAGGTCATTGAGTCCAGTCCCCTATCCTCATGGCAGGACCAAATACTATCTAGACCATCCCTGATAGACATTTATCTAACCTACTCTTAAATATCTCCAGAGATGGAGATTCCACAACCTCCCTAGGCAATTTATTCCAGTGTTTATCCATGCTGACAGTTAGGAACTTTTTCCTAATGTCCAACCTAAACCTCCCTTGCTGCAGTTTAAGCCCACTGCTTCTTGTTCTATCCTTAGAGACCAAGGTGAACAAGTTTTTCCCTCCTCCTTATGACACCCTTTTAGATACCTGAAAACTGCTATCATGTCCCCGATCAGTGTTCTCTTTTCCAAACAAAACAAACTCAATTCTTTCAGCCTTCCTTCATAGGTCATGTTCTCAAGACCTTTAATCATTCTTGTTGCTCTTCTCTGGACCCTCTCCAATTTCTCCACATCTTTCTTGAAATGTGGTGCCCAGAACTGGACACAATACTCCAGCTGAGGCCTAACCAGAGCAGAAGAATGACTTCTCGTGTCTTGCTCACAACACACCTGTTAATACATCCCAGAATCACGTTTGCTTTTTTTGCAACAGCATCACACTGTTGACTCATATTTAGCTTGTGGTCCACTATAACCCCTAGATCCTTTTCTGCCGTACTCCTTCCTAGACAGTCTCTTCCCATTCTGTATGTGTGAAACTTATTTTTCCTTCCTAATGGAGCACTTTGCATTTGTCTGTATTAAACTTCATCCTGTTTACCTCAGACCATTTCTCCAATTTGTCCAGATCATTTTGAATTATGACCCTGTCCTCCAAAGGAGTTGCAATCCCTCCCAGTTTGGTATCATCTGCAAACTTAATAAGCGTACTTTCTATGCCAATATCTAAGTTGTTAATGAAGATATTGAACAGAGCCGGTCCCAAAACAGACCCCTGCGGAACCCCACTTGTTATGCCTTTCCAGCAGGATTGGGAACCATTAATAACTCTGAGTACGGTTATCCAGCCAGTTACGCACCCACCTTATAGTAGCTTCATCTAAATTGTATTTGCCTAGTTTATCGATAAGAATATCATGCAAGACTGTATCAAATGCCTTACTAAAGTCTAGGTATACCACATCCACCGCTTCTCCCTTATCCACAAGACTCGTTATCCTATCAAAGAAAGCTATCAGATTGGTTTGACACGATTTGTTCTTTACAAATCTATGCTGGCTATTCCCTATCACCTTACCACCTTCCAAGTGTTTGCAGATGATTTCCTTGCTCCATTATCTTCCCTGGCACAGAAGTTAAACTAACTGGTCTGTAGTTTCCTGGGTCTAGCACTAGGAAGAACCAGTCGCTTGTCTGCCTGCAAAGGCCAGAATATATCCAATTCGCAGAAGCATCACATTTCTGGATATGCTTATGGAGAAATGGTCATCCTGCCAGAAGGCTGAGGCAGAACTATAGGAACCTAGCGTTCCTTCTTTGTGATCTGGCAAGTACAGCTATGTCTACCACCCGGGGCTGCATGCAGCCTAGACAAGCCATTGACCAATACAAGCACAATCAATCAAATTACACTGATTAGTAAACAGGATGACTCAGGTTAATACAAGATCTTTTCACCTCTAGAGACTTATGCTCAATTCATTGTTATGGACAAAAGCTTCATGTGAGGACTTCTAGTTTCCAACCAATTCCTTAGTAGCAACTGCAAAATATACTGTTCAGCATAACAGCTGATATTCACCCAACTGGAGTACAGTGGTGCTGCCGGAGCTTGTGACTAAGGTGCACTGGCTAGACTACTGGGGGACCTACAGCCCACGGAGCCTGCCAAGACTATGACTGCAGCTCCAACCAGTGCTATTAGTTTCCATTTTCACAAGCATCACGTAACAGATTTAGAAGAACCCCTCATTTTTTCAAGGGTCACAACATGCAGACATATTGGCTTCACAGTGGTTTAATATGAACAGAACTTGGACATTACATTATCAGACAGCAGCATGAAGACAGTTTGTGAATTAAAGCCCCACATCAAGATATATACACAGCAGAAACAGCCTTCAATCGCTCAGCACTTGTGCATGAAGGGAGTTTTTAAAAAGTGACTAATATAAATCAAAAAGGCAGCAGATTGCTTCGAACAACAGAAAGTTAGCAAGGCAGGACCATATATGCCACTTCAATCCAAAAAGCAGAGTAACTGGTCAGTGCAGAGTGCTTCTTTGCAGAGTTCGGAGAGGAAAGGAGCAGACCTAGAGACTCCAATCTCCTTCTGGAGCCCTCTCCTTGTTTGCATTACAAGTCAAAGATCCACCTTTCAAGCTGGCTCTGAATCCAGTGCCAGGATTATATTTCATGCACATTTTACATCAGCCACTCCTCAATCCGTGTCACTCCCAGGAGCAGCTCTCTCCAGGCTGCTTCAGTGACTTACTCTTCATTTGGGTTTTTCCAGCTTTACCCATTCCACCCCAAGACACTGAAGTTCCTCACTGGAAAAAAACCACAAACAGGAAGAATAGTGGATGCCCTGGTGGATAGGTTTGGCAGGAATCTTTGTGGATACAGTGGGGGGCCTAGTCATCCCATTTCTTTGTGAAGACAGAAAGAAGTCAGGTTACTGCACAGAAACAACTCAGAAGTTAGGAGCTGCCTCCCTCTAGAACCAAGACACTCAGTGCTTCTTGATCTAGCGCACTCTGCCCAGAGTTTACCTCTTCTGCTAAGTCCTTAGCGACACTACAAAGCAAATGGTAATCCTGGGCCTGACTTTTGGGGAACCCCTGAGCAAAGCGCTCAACTTCATCTTTTACAGTTACTCCAAGGGAATGTGTATTTGTGGTGCATCAGCAGTGCACAGCCCATTGCACCCTCTCACCAAAGGAAAGTGCTTTTAAAGAGTAGCTACTTGACTAGTTCCCATGTCTTTTCTCCCCTATACAAAAGCATGCCTGGCCTGCAAAGCCACCTGGGGGACAAGGGAGGAGTGAAAAGGAAGGGCTGAGGATGGCAGATACTTGTGCTGCCATTCTAAAGGCACACTTCCAGTGCAGATTACTGATCACAAATCTCCTGCCTCCAGACTTAGGTGACTGGAATGCTTCTGCCACTCAGCACTATGCAGTCTGGGAGTGACTGTGCCCTACTCCCCCTCCCATTCTCTCTTCTCAGTGACGGGCAGGACCTTTCCCTCCAGGTACAGGGATGGGAGCCAAGTCTTTGGAGAGACAAGGCCAGTGCAACTCTACTGACACCCTCTGCAGCATGCCAGTCAAGAGCAAGCTGTGGCATTTTCTGAACTCATCAGCTGTCCCTGCTCTGCTGCCTGGGCAGCCCAGGCCCAACTCCACCAGACTGCACTCTCAGAGCACCTAGAGAACTCGCCGACAGCACAAACACCCCAAAGCTGCCAGCAGCATGTTAGAGAGGAGAGGGATAAACGCTGCTATGCTGAGCAGGCCTGTAATGCAGGAGATCTGGAGATGGGTCAGAGTGGAATCTTGGGTCTCAGCACTTGCAGACGGCACAGGGTGAAGGTCTCATGCAGGGTGGAAGGGGATTTATCGTGGGGATAAGGAAGGGACTGGACATCCTACCTGGCACCTGCTTGCTCAGTTTTTGGTTAAACCCTACTAACATCCTAAAACTTGCTGCAGTCACTGACCTATATGACAATCACTGTTCTGCTCTGGTGTTCTTTACAATGCTTGAGGCCGCATGGACAGGGGGGGTGAAGGACGAGGCTGGAAGGACATCTTGTACCCCTTTTCACAGGGAAGGGGCAGCCCAGTCACATTGTCATAATGCCCTAAGACAGTTCATGCCCCACCCTCACACTTACTCACTCCTGCCACCGGGTGCACAACAGCAGATTCATGGCTTAAATCTTCACACCCTTTGGCAGATATCAAAGCTCATCTGAACACAACATTGCTGCCAGATACAAAAAAGAAAAATACTGGACAAACGGGAAGGTTCAGAGAGGAAAAGCTGGTTCGGGAAAGACAGATTTAGTGTAAAAATAAATGTCATTTCTGCAGGAGGGTGGGTGGAATGGAGGAAGACGGAGCATCGGGATCTCCTACTGGCGGACTTTGCCTGGGACGTAATTCCTATCTATAGTTTCCTCTTGCAGGAACATGTGTAAGCAGCGCTCGTTCTGTGCCAGTGGGTGTCCAGCGATTCTGCCAGGGAACAGGGAGGAGCAGAGGTTAGCACGCATGCACCAGCTGGAGCCCCATCTTAAGAGACTAAAGGCAAACACCTGGGCCTCAGAGCCATGTAGAGTGAATGGTCAATTCCACTGTCATTAGGTGCAGAGGAAGAGAGAAGCTGCAGCACTTACACATGTTGTCAGAGTCAGATTCTATACACATGGACAATGCACCTGATCAGCTCTGCTAAGGACAGAGGGGCAGGTGCATAACTCATCTCCTCACTCCCAGACAATCAGCTCTAGGAGGACAGAATTGCTCATGACAACAGCAGTGAGGGTCAGCTCTGCAGCCTCACAACACCAGACTAGCACAAGAGGAAGATGGCAGCCCCAGGATTTTACATGCTTCAGTGCCACACTGAAGTGCAGAAAAGTATCTAAACAATCGCTCCCTCGGGACAACAGTGCTGCAGAGGCATTGCACTGAGCCCCTAGAGGAGAAGGGAACGTTGTGTTGTGCATCAGTGCTCCCTTTACAAAGGACTTCCTTCAGAGCTTGTCTATCCGATCAGAATGATGGTGGCTGAAGTGAGAGACTCTAGGTAGGGGTGGGGTGGGGGTGGGGGTGGGGGTGGGGGCGCGGCAATGGAACAAGACTCCAGAACTGACATTGGGACTGCCCCATCCCCATCCCTGTTCCTAGGGCCATTAACCAGCATATGAAGTACAGGGCAAGCCCAGGACATGAAGCTTACTTGTTAATAAACTGTTCTAGTCCCTGCCTCCTCTCCTCAATGAAAGACTCCTCGAAGATCCCCTCATCTCCTCGAAATGGAAGCTGTCGTTTCAAGGCTTTTCCAGGCAGCGGTGGCACTACAATCTAAAAACACACCAGTGTGAGCGAGCAGAGGAGTAGAAATGGATAGGCCCCTCAAGTGGTCACTCTTTCACAGTGATCCCCTCTGGCCCACAGGCTGTGCTCCTACACCGTTCACTAGCTCGCTGGGAGAGCAAGGCTGTCAATTCTGGAAGCTCTCTCATTTCCTGGGATAGCCGCCCACAGCAGCCTCTCCTGTAGACCTGCAAGGACTGTTCTCACAGCCCAAGCAGGTTAAAACCTGTCTATACAGGAGCAGGATTGGCGTAACGGGAACAGGAACAGGTCTGTGCGCAGAGGCCCTCACCTTACTGTCTCGCTCCAGCTCACTCTTCAGCCATTCAAAGTCACTGTATCGCCTCCTCACACAAGACTCTTTCAGTTTGAAGATAGGGAGGTTTGTCTGCAAGGAAGGAGAGGTTGTTAATTTGCAGATTGCTGTAGAAACCAGGCTGACTTTACTGCTTCCTACTGAAGTCTGCAGAGCTGCATTCAGAGGCCTGAAACCTCTAGATACTATAGGCATTAGAGGTCAGTAAAGAGTGCATATAATGCTGCAATACAGGAAAGTATTTGCAAGCCTCCCTGTGGTTTTTCAGAAAGAAGCAGGCGTCTTTCAGACTCCTCTGGGCAGAGAAGAGTGTCCTTCACACTCCAAGAGCTATGCTTTCAGATGCATGGTCTCCCTTTTGGGTGCACTGATGGTGCCTATGCTTCCATTTCACTTGTGCTATTTGTAACTTCAAGAAGAATCTAGGCCTCAGCCCTTTCAGATGTTCACCCTTATGAATTCCAAACAGCATTACAGAGGGAGCTGCACTGCCAGAGACCTCGCCGCAGACCTTAGGACCTTTCTGAAGAGGTTGAGGAAGGAGGTTAATCCCTGACTACATCCAAGCAACAGGCTGAGACCTTGCTTTAAGATCTCCAAACAGCAGTAGTAACCCTCCCCGTTGCCAGGAAAGGCTTTTGCATGTCTAGCGATGTAGCTTGGATCTAGCCAGGAGCTTGTAGGCATTTTCCCAAAGCTGCATTAACTCTGAAGCCTGATCTCTCACCTGGTGATTATGTTAACTCCACCTTCCCAATGCTGACCCCCCAGGAGAAGTTACAGACCTTCGTGGGGAGGGTGGGGGAGAAGGGGAGCTAACACAGGGTGGGGGAGAAGGGGAGCTAACACAAGCTCTCGGATGAGCTTTTTAGTGACCAGATACCCTCATGTTAAACCTATTGCGGCTACATTTAAACACTTCTTACTAAAGCCTCTGATCAGCTTTTAGGCAGTTCAGCTGTATGGTGCCAGCAGGGACTAGAACTGCAGAGAAACACGAGATCGTTTCCTACTGTTCTCTAGCAGCCACCTTTGGCTGATTGAAGAACCAACAATGACAGTTTTTTGTGGGAGTGCGGCGCATCAACATCCAATCCTCAGATGGAAAATCAGTCATGTGAGGTGTGAGGACGACAGTAAAATTAGCTAATGAGGAAAGACTGTATCCTTTAAGGGGCAGGGATTGTATCTTCCATGGTTTGGAAAGCACCTACCACACAGAGCGCAAGCACAACATACATAATCTCACAGGAGAGGGGAGTAATTTCTCAGTCTAACCAATTACTCATGGGACCATGGTGATGCATGGCATCTTACAAGGACACCCTGCCCCGAAGAGCTCACCGCCTAAGGCAAGACCATGCAAAGGGATGTTGAGTACACAAGGAGTGCTCAGCCATACTGATTATGCAGGCTGTACTGCACAACCTCCATGGTTGCACTACTTGTTTGTATAAGCATATCCATGTTTAGGACTAGAGTTTGTCTATAATTGGTAGGTAATTAGATTGGCAACCAAAACACAAAAGCCATTCAGCACCCAGTTACCTAGGAAGACTGTTAACTAACAGCTAGCCAAGACACAACAAAAGTCCGCCTCCCGTAAATACTGTTCTCTTCTCTCTGCCCCAATTGGAGCAAATGCCCCTGGAGACACAACAGAGTACCTGTCTTGGTTTCTGAACAGTGCGCAAGAGGCAAGTGTACTCTACTTACATAAAGAGGCATTCCAGCACTAAGGAGGGGCACAAAGTGGCTGCACTTGGACTCATTGGTGCCAGCAGAATACAGCTAAGAGGGACTGAGTGCATAAAACCACTGACTTTGGATCTAAGCAGGACCTGATGTTTGACCACCACCATTCTTGTTCACATATAGAGAACGAGACTGCACCAGGTTCGAGGGATGTAGTGGCCTCTTGAGATCCAGCAGACATGTTGGGATTTACCACCTTCTCTGCAGCACTGGACAGGAATCCTCTGTTAGATATGGTAGGTGTAGCCCTCTCAGAGTTCGGTAATTCCAGGGGCCTTGGTCAACGCTTCTGAGATCAGACTGGGGTTCTACAGGGTTGCAGGCGTCTGAGGCAAGGATGCGGTGAGATCCTATACCTCTATCACTACACTCAAGTCAGAAAACAGCCATGCTAACAAGATAAAGCCTGTTTCCCTGGACAGGACTGGCTGTAGACATACTCTGACCTTGAGTCCTTTTTCCATAGTTCAACGTGCAGCCAGATGTGCTTGAGACACACAGGTCCATGCAACCCAACAAAACAGAGTGAAATGACCCAGGCCTCTGTGGGTCCGTCTACATTGCTGCTGGGAGCAAGCATCCTGCCCAGGCAGACAGACTCGGGCTAGCAGGGCTCAAGTGAGCACGTAAAGAACAGGGGTTCCGAATCCGCCCCGACCACACTCCTAGCCCGGGGTCAGGTGGGCTTGAGTTGCTGCCTGAGCTGGAATGTCCACACACCTGTCAAGCTCCAGCTGGCGGCAATGAGCCTGTCTACCCAGCCAGCAGCTGGAAGCCAGCCTCCCAGTGCAGACATGCCCTGTGGGCTCTGTGTGAAGTACAGGGGATTCATACACCAGTGTTATTCAAGGGCCTCACTCACTAGAGCCTTCTGCAGGGGACTATTTTAGAAAGGAAGCAGAAAACCTTGTAGTCCCAACTCCAAACAGCATTCCCTTTACAGTCTGCAGTTGGAAAATGAGAGGCTACCTTGGTCATCTCAAAGGCTGCTGAAAGGAGGTCAAGGGACCCTTTGCGGGATCCTTGTATGACACCTCCCCCCTCCCCAAGCACATGCTATAAAAACTCCACAGCCCACCTGTGCCACAACAACTGGTTTTCTGCCAGGGCCGGCGTTAGGGGGTAGCAAGCAGAGCAATTGTCTGGGCCCCCACGCCACAGCACCCCCGCAAAGTTCAGTTGCTCAGGCTTTGGCTTCAGTCCCAGGTAGCGGCGCTCAGGGCCCTGGGACTTTGGCTTTCTGCCCTGGGCCCCCATGAGTCTAACGCCGGCCCTGCTTCGAGGGCCACCTGAAACCTGCTCGCGGCCCTGACCGCTGGCTGAGAAACACTGGTTTATAACACAGCAACACCTCCAGTGTGCTTGGCAATCCCCAGAGACATACAGAGGGTGGCAGGCCCTACCCCGCAGGGCAGTGGGGGGACGAAGGGCACATGTTGTGATCTGTCATTCTGCCTGCAGCCACACACCCAGATAAACGGCCCGCCCCGCCTATCCCCCAGCCATTGGTGTCCGCTCCAGGCTGCCCAGGGCAGCGGTTTGATGCAAGCTCGCAGCCGCTGTAACGCCCGGCCCCTCACCCGCATGCGGAGCTCGCGGCTCCTGTAACGCCCGGCCCAGCCCCCGGCCCCTCACCCGCACGCGGAGCTCGCAGCCCCTGTAACGCCCGGCCCCCGGCCCGGCCCCTCACCCGCATGCGGAGCTCGCAGCTCCTGTAACGCCCGGCCCCCGGCCCGGCCCCTCACCCGCACGCGGAGCTCGCAGCCCCTGTAACGCCCGGCCCCCGGCCCGGCCCCTCACCCGCATGCGGAGCTCGCCGCCCCTGTAACGCCCGGCCCGGCCCCTCACCCGCATGCGGAGCTCGTAGCTGGTGTAGCGCGCCCGGCCCGGCCCCTCACCCGCATGCGGAGCTCGCCGCCCCTGTAACGCCCGGCCCGGCCCCCGGCCCCTCACCCGCATGCGGAGCTCGCCGCCCCTGTAACGCCCGGCCCCCGGCCCGGCCCCTCACCCGCATGCGGAGCTCGTAGCTGGTGTAGCGCGCCCGGCCCACGCCCACGGTCTGCGGGTTGAAGATGTCGATCTCCAGGAAGTTGCTGGGCGGCCCGTACGCGTCCGTCAGGTCCTGCGGCTTCGAGTTGAGGCGCCGGGTATCGGCCACCGCCGCGTCCGCCATGATGGAGCGCGCGAGCCCGGCCCGGCCGCGCCGCAAGACGTAGCGCGAGCCCGCCCCGCCCGCCGCCGCCGCCGCCGCCGGCATAAGCCAGGGCCGGATCCAGGGTCCGGGGCCCGCGCGTCCCGGCCCCGGAACCAGCCTGGGCGAGTCTCACCGCCGGCCCCAGCGCCGCGCACCCCACCCCGCGGCTCGGGCAACCGCCGGGCCCAGCGAGCCGGGTCCCGGGGCCGGCCCACGGCCCCTGAACGCGGGGTGCCCGGCCCCGACCCCGGCCTCGCCCGCCACGCGAGCGGCAGCGGCGGCATACAGGGTCCGGGGTTCCCGGGCGCCGCTGACGGGGCGGTCACACGCCGCGCTAACCCTGGCACCTGG
>NC_048306.1:744899-790457 GCF_013100865.1 Trachemys scripta elegans | reverse complement strand
AAAGCTTATGCTCTAATAAATTTGTTAGTCTCTAAGGTGCCACAAGTACTCCTGTTCTTCTTTTTGCGGATACAGACTAACACGGCTGTTACTCTGAAACTTGAGTATAACTAGTGTGAATTTCAGTGAATTTGAGATTTTTGGGGGAGGGAGGCAGTGTTCCTTCACTATGCTTTAAAAGGAGAAAGTTAATTTGCTGGCTGTGCAGTTTGCTTTTTCTCTGCAATCATCCAATTTTGAAGTTGAGAACTAACTGGGATTAAAAAGGTGGAAATATTCCAGCAGGGTGTTTCTCTCCCTGGATTTCTTTATAATCCCCTCCTTTGCACTTTGTAAGCTGCTCTCTGGATCATGGGATAAATCTTTCCTGCTTTCAGACTGCTTCTTGGGGTTAATGCAGTTGGGTAAAGCTATGCTTTGTTCTGTAGAAAAGGATAAGCACCCTTAAGGGAATCCATGCCATGCGCCTGAAACTGCTGTAGGGCTGTCTCATTCCCATATGGGTGGGGCCAGTCAGCAAAGTGCTAATTCTGAGTGAAACACTTCGTTTGTTTCCCTCTAAAATTATTTTTAAAATACCTCTTAGTCGGGATAGAGTGAATTCTGAAACTGTTTCTTCCTCACCAGGGGCAATTTTCCCCATCACAGAAATCAAGCCTATCCCTTTTATATGGTACATATGGAGTCTCTTTATCATCCTTCCTGATAGTATATAATCCTCTCCCCACAAACAAAAAAAAGTCTGACTCGAGTATCGCAGTTGTCATAGGATGGTTGAATTCAAATGGTAGCTACTTTGAGCATTTCTCTAACACTCTCCTCCCAAATACCCTTAGATTAAGACACTTGGATGTTAACAATATCTTAAATATTACACTCAAGAGCATTACAAAATAAAAATCACCAGGCATTCTGTGTTTGAAACAAGATCTATCTAAAAAGTAGAGTAGATGGCTCCTCTACTCCTTAGTGACTCTCGGTTCTGATGTTTGTGAATAATTTGGACATATCTCACTTTAAAATGTTCATTCAATACACCTCAAAGGTGCATACTGTGCGAGTATCACCTGGGTTAGAAATTGATTATTGGGCCAACTAGGTGACCAGGGATGAAGATTTGCTGGTAATCCTGCATGCAGCACCATGTCTACCTTTAAACCAGTCCAAATCCTAGTGCTCAGAGGTGACCCTCTTCAGATGGAAGTACTGAGAAAGGAAAAAGAAGTGCATTGGAGATTGCTGCAGACTTTTCCATGTGTTCTCTCATACTGTAAAATAAATATGATTTGATAGAGCCTTATTCATCAGCTTCTAGAAGAGCCCTGTCACCCCCACATCTTTTCTTTCTACAATAGGGGTTCTCAGACTTTTGTACTGGTGCCCCCTTTCACACAGCAAGCCTCTGAGTGCGACCCCTCCCCCCTTATACATTAAAAACACTTTTTTATATATTTAACACCATTATAAAAGCTGGAGGCAAAGCAGGGTTTGGGGTGGAGGCTGACAGCTTGTGACCCCCCCCGTACCTCGTGACCCCTGAGGGGCCTGACCCCCAGTTTGAGAACCCCCGTTCTACAATCAGACCTTGAAGTAGCTGAGTTAACTAGTGCCCCCTTCTGGAGATGCACAGCTTATGACAAGGTCTAGCAACAGCTCAAGCTAATAAGGGATGTTCTGGTTCATACCATTTAGAGAAGAATAGTTTTTTTTTTTTCTTTCCAGGGGCATCTGTTGGTGACGCGGGGTGGAGGGGCTCTGCGTATATTTTGAGTTCTGACCGTTGGTAATTGATAGTTTCATGGCCCTATTCGGGGGGGAAAAATAGGGAAATTCTCCAGTCTCCACCCACTGAGGCATAGCTGACATTAAACCTAGACACCATCTAGCAAACGGAAATGGAAAACTTAAATTCTATATCTTAGTGCTGAGCAAAGCCTTAATTCTGTCTGACTTGTAGCGTGCATGTGCATGTGTTTCAGGGTGGTTCAGACCAGTGTATAATTTTATACAGGGGTCAGGGATCACTGACTCTGGAAAAGAAAAAACCGCTACTTACTATTGTCTTGAGTGTACTGCAAAAGTGAGATTACTAGAAAGTTGACTTGCCCAGCAGCACTGAGGTGTGGTGTGCAGCTACACAAATACTGTCCCCGTTAAACTTTGCTGCTATAAGTGGAGCATTGCACATTCTAAGTAAAGGGTTTGAAACTTAATATCATCTTTTCCTTTATTCACTGGAAGTGTAATTTAAGTAAGAGTCATAGAGACGCTTGCTGGTGGTGGGAACTGGCAAACATCTTCTTTCTCTGTCACTCACCTGACTTTGAAGCCCATTAGTCTTTAGCAGGTTAAATAACATAAGAATGGCCGTACTGAGTCAGACCAGTGGCCCATCTACTCTAGTATTCTCTTTTCTGATAGTGGCTGGTGCCAGATGCTTCAGAGGGAATGAACAGAACAGGGCAATTTATTGAGTGATCCATCCCCTGTCCTCCAATCCCTGTTTCTGGCAGTCAGAGGTTTTGGGGCACTCAGAGCATGGGGTTGTGTTCCTAATGATGGTGACTAAGTTTTTGGGTGACTGCAGGTGAAGAATGCTTTGAGTGTCACTTCCTATGAAACATGGGTATTTAAAAGGTTCTAGAAGGAAGTTAGCCATGGTGAAAGTTTGCTCTAGTTTAAGAATTAGCTTGGCTGGTGGATTTTGACACGTACCGTGGACTAAGCCACTGGAATCTTGCTCCTGTTTTTTTGTTTCCAAATGTATTCATATTGTGCTAGCAGTGTGCTAGGTGCTGTAAACAGATTGGGGCTCCCTGCTCCAGCAAGATTTAAAACCTAGATGAGCAACTCGAAGGTAGGATTGGAGATAGGAACCAACAAAAGCCAAGTGACATACTCTGGCATCCCAAGGACCGTATAGGCCGTGGCTACACTCAAAACTTCAAAGTGCTCCCATGGTCGCGCGCCAGCGCTGGTACTCCAGGTACTCCACCTCCACGAGAGGATTAGTTTACAGCACTGGGAGCACAGCTCCCAGTGCTGGGTCACTGTTTACACTGGCACTTTACAGCGCTGTAAGTTGCTGCGCTCAGGGGGGTGTTTTTTCACACCCCTGAGCAAGAAAGTTGCAGCGCTGTAAAGCGGCAGTGTAGCCAAGCCCATACACTCCTAGAGAGTGGCAACACTTTTGGCAAAACTTGTCACCTCAGCACTTTTTAGGGGAGCAAATTAAGATTACTAGATTTTTTTGGAAATGGAACTAGAGGAGAACAGAAAGGTTGGGATGAGGGGTGCCAGGTTGTGTAGGGTCCTATTGCTCGATCATGATCTTATTAAAACTTGTTAATAGCCTTAGTAATGGTCCTATATAGAGAGCACCTTCTCAATACAGCCAGGTATTCATCTCTGCGTCTTGCTGTTCACAGTGAACTCAAGAGGGAAAACAAGGTGTGCTTAACTGAACACACAGGCCTCCCCCAGACTCTCTAAGGGCTTGTCTACACTGGCAATTTATAGCGCTGCAACTTTCTCGCTCGGGTGTGTGAAAAACCTCCCCCTCCCCCTCCCGAGCGCAGCAAGTTTCAGCGCTGTAAAGCGCCAATGTAGACCGTTCACCAACGCCCCTCATGGAGGTGGGTTTTTTTTAAGAGCACTGGGAGAGAGCTCTCCCAGCACTCCGCTGCGACCACACAAGCCACATTACGCTTTAGCTTTGCCAGTGTAGACTAGCCCTAAGATTCTTCGTCCTAGAAGGCACTGTACTTTTTTCAAGGGTGGGTGCTCTTCCAGATGGAGCATTACCTGCTCTATGCATCACCAGTCTACTTGTCTCAGAAGATTTTGGTGTCACTTTTCTCTGTCCCCAGGTGCTTTGCTTTTGGAAAGAAATTTACTTCTCTGGAAGAATGCTGCAAAGACACTGCTACATAGCTGAGAGAGCTCCCCAAGAAGGTGGCTGCTGGGAAGTTGGTGCTGATTATACCAGCTGTTCCCGCCTATCCCATCCAACCCCAAATGACTGGAGTTATCCATATAAATAGCCACATGACTTGGTTTAAATCAGTTGCCTTCCAGATCCTTCATTCTATAGAGCATTTTAAGACCCTCATCTCCCAATCCCCCATTCTGTAGGCGAACAGAAAAGACATGGGACCCACTGCATGCATTGAATGGAATATCATTAATAGATGACTGCAGCCTTGTGGCTCAACCTGTTGTGTTCATTCTGGGGGGAGAGGGCATGGAAAGGACCCTGAGGCCATGCGTGGGAAATGCTGTTAGATAACTACCTGAAAGGGGGTTCCAAAGAGGATGGATTTAGACTGTTCTCAGTGGTACCAGATGACAGAACAAGGAGTAATGGTCTCAAGTTGCAGTGGGGGAGGTTTAGGTTGGATATTAGGAAAAACTATTTCACTAGCAGGGTGGTGAAGCACTGGAATGGGTTACCTAGGGAGGTGGTGAAATCTCCTTCCTTGGAGGTTTTTAAGGCCCAGCTTGACAAAGCCCTGGCTGGGATGATTTAGTTGGGAATTGGTCCGGCTTTGAGCAGGGGGTTGGACTAGATACCTCCTGAGGTCCCTTCCATCCCTGATAGTCTATGATTCTAACTGAGCAGCTGCTCAACAAGTCCATTGCAGCTTTGCAGACTCCCTTCAATGCTAACTTTGCATCCTTAAATCCTTTGACACTAAATAACTAAACAAATGTCTGAGAGATGGACGCTGACAGATGTATAGTGTTTGGATTTTTTTGTATACATCAGCTTTTAGATGTGGGAGTGCCCATAACATGCTAGGCTCTTTCTGGGCATAGAGATAGGTACAATTCCTGTCTTGGAGAGGGTATGGTCTAAGATTTCTAGCAGTATTACTGACATTGGATGCTAGATCCTTGTCTGCACTATGATTTCCATACTGTTTGCCTGTGGTACTAGTGCTGGTGGTAAGACTTGAATGGACACAAGCATTTTTTTTTTTTTGCCATCTTATAGCCTGACAGTGGTAAAAATGCTTGTTTATGGTCTACTTTGGTATTTCCATAGGTGATACAACCAACCAGGGGAGCTTGTATCAATGTAAGACAAATGGTGAAAAAAGGTCTAGTGTAGATGCACCCTCAAGGTGGTGGTAGTGTTGGGAGGGATAGCTCAGTGGTTTGAGCATTGGCCTGCTAAACCCAGGATTGTGAGTTCAATCCTTGTGGGGGCCATTTAGGGATCTGGGGCAAAAAACTGTCTGGGGATTGGCCCTGCTTTGAGCAGGGGGTTGGACTAGATGATCTCCTGAGGTCCCTTCCAACCTTAATATTCTATGATTCTGTGCTGGCAGTGGTAATAAGTGCTTTCAGAGTAGTAATGCAGTTGGAAAGGAAGAAAGAGAGCCCAGATAACTAGGGAAGAGGAGAGTAAATCTAGCTAATACCAGTCAGCTTTTGTCATTTGGACTGTTGCCTCTAATCAAAGTCAGGCCAAGGACCACTGGCAGGAACAGTTGCTGGGTGAGGCCACCTTGCTTGACTGAGTATGATAAACCTATTGGGAAATGCCTCCTTGATTTTACAACTTGTCCCATACTCTTCAGGTTTAGTCACAGTGGGATAATATCCTGCCCATGACAAAAATGGGGGCAACTTTCTTCAAACAAAACCTCCCCTTCACCCCCAGAATCCTGTAAGTGTCACCTAATGTTTGCACTTCTGAACTTTTTCCAGTTCATATTTTGGGTAGGTCACCTGCCTGCTTTCATAAGGTCATTAACTACAGAGCCCCTTGCATTGTCTGTGAAATCACCAGAGTTGGAGGCAAGTCAGCTCTTTAATTCTGCTTTAGAAGATCTGGACACTCAAGTTCATTTTCAGTATTGACCTAGCCTTTCTGCTAGGGTTACTGTACCCAGAATCGCAATGTGTGTGGCTTCATCACAGAATTCCTGATGTGCATGAAGAGTGCCTGAGGTCTGAGGTGTACACATGGGAAAACTGTTTATGGGCTGCTGACAACTGTGTTGACATGAGCATTGGCTTTGTTTCAGGGTGTCTTATTTGTAACATCCATACCGCCAGAAAGCTGGAGAACTGTAAACTAAAATTTCCACTTAAGGCAAGAATGGTGGCCTCTTCCTGTAGGTTTCAGTGTAACTGAAGGATTTGCTGTCATCCAGAGGATTTTTGTTGACGTAGCAATTAGCAGATTGTGGTTCCCGCTATAAACTAGGTCTCACAGCTCAGTTGGCCTATACCCAGAGACACAATCTTCCTTCTCTTTCTGTACATGTTGTTCTAGGCCACGTGATTTAAAGTCCCGTAGAAGTACACTGAGCCAAAACCCTTCTGTTTATGCAATAGCAGTCATTCCTTCCATGGTGGGCTGTGTACACCAGCTGCTGACTAGTTCCTGATGAGACTGGGGTAATGCAGGAGTTCACAGCTTAACTGTTGGGAGGGAAGATGAGGCTCTTGTGATCCTTGCTGGTGGTGGCTGCAGAAAATCCTATTTTAAATCAATAACGTTCATGTGTAGTCTTTTTTTGGAAGAACAAAGATGTCAGCCTCTGGAGGAGACAGGATACCATGCTGAATTGGTTGTGTGGGTTTTGGGGATCACTGATCAGTTTATTTAAAACAAAACTTCAGACTAGGGGGCCATTAAGTTGTGCATGTTGCTAAACCTATGTCACCACATGAGCAATGATGGAACATTATTTACTGGTACAGGTAGTCTCTGAGGATCACAACTCCATGGTAACCCCTAGCATGCTGACTAGTTTTGAGGAATTTGTATGCCTTCCGGACTGACTAGTTCAGGGAGGTGGTTTTGGCTGTGGGAATGCCTAGGATGGGACTCGGGGGCAGACCCAGTCCTGCAGCTTCTTCCCACTGCAGGAGTACTCTGCACTGCCCCTGTGTTGCTAGTCCCACTCCTGCTTCATTTTGGGCAGGTGGGCAAGAGATCTGATGAGCAAGGCAAAACTGACACAGCTAGGTGCTGATGAGGCCACGATGGGGTTATTAGAATCCTGCCTGCTCTGAGGGATTCTGCTTTGGCAGCAGTGGGTAGGGGTTGGGGAGAGGCTGATAAGCCGTTGGGAGAAAGAAAAGGAGCTGTGGCTTGGCTGGGGTGGGAGAGGATGTAAGGCTGGGGGCAACAGGAGCACCCAGTTAACTCCGTTCAAACTGTCTTGGCTATATGGGTTAAAGCCGAGGGCCGCTGCAGCCTGCTCCAGCTTATACCGGTTAGGGGCAGCCCTGGAATCCCTGTCGTGGAAGCAGTGCAGCCTCTTAGAGCAGAAAAAATTTGGCTTCCTTAACTAGTTCAAAGTAACCATTAAACAAATCCACCACTGAGAAACTTGGAGAAGAAAAGTTTGTGTTTATGTAGGACCCACTCAAACCATGGGAACTACTTCTGTTGGGTCTGAAGTGTCAGTCGTTATGTTTAGAAACTCAAGTCTCTCTACAAAGTGGAATCTAGCAGGAATATATATGCCGCACATGCCAATCTCTCTGTTTATGTAATCTATACAAATGGGGCTAACATGCTGTCTTTTCTCTTTTTTCAGAACTCTATTAGGCACAATTTATCCCTGCACAGCAAGTTCATTAAAGTGCATAATGAAGCTACAGGAAAGAGTTCTTGGTGGATGCTCAATCCTGAAGGTGGTAAAAGTGGGAAAGCACCAAGGAGGAGAGCTGCCTCTATGGACAACAGCAGCAAACTGGCAAAAGTCAGAGGTAAAGCATCCAAAAAGAAGGCCTCACTCCAAGCAGCTCCGGAAGCTACTGCCGACAGCCCTGGCTCCCAGTTCCCCAAATGGCCTGGGAGCCCATCATCAAGGAATAATGAGGACTCCGATGTGTGGACCAGTTTCCGGCCTCGAACCAGTTCCAATGCGAGTACCATTAGTGCCAGGCTCTCTCCTATCATGCCTGAGCAGGACGACCTCCCAGATGAAAAGCTTCTTCCTTCTCTAGTGTACTCCAGTGCATCCAGCAATGTCCCACCAACCGTGACTGAGGAGCTTGAACTCATTGATGGGTTAAACCTGATGTCACCCAGTTCATCTATGCTGCCCACCCAGCAGTCTCCCTCAGGTGGTCCAGTCCAGAGAGATTCTAGCTTCTCTTTGAGGACCCAGAATTCAGCTGGCCAGGCCTCTACTTTTGGCACCTCTCTGTTTAACCCTGTTGATATCTCACTGCAGAGATCTGTTAACTGTTTCTCTGGCCCTCAGACCCTGGAAGCTCTCCTGACATCCAGCTCTCCACCTCCCAGTGATGTGATGATGACTCAGGTGGATCCGATCCTCCCTCAAACTGGAAGCAGGCTAAACAGCCAGACTTTTCTGCTTCTAGGTGGACAAGTCACCCAGAATAAAACAAGCCCAGTCAACCCACGAGGAAAGCCTTTGGAGCAGCAGTCAGAGTCAATAGGTGCCAGTGCTTTGCCATCTATGCTTTCTGTGGTGGCATCTCCTCAAAACACAGCCAGCATGCCCACTTTGAAGGCCCCAGTTCCAGCACCGACGGCCCAAGCAGTCCATCTGGGCACTCAGCCGCTTCTCTCTTCTGTTAGTTCTGCCCCATTTGGAGTGAACCAGGACAGGCTGCCCACTGACCTGGACGTTGACATGTACATGGAGAACCTTGAATGTGATGTGGATTACATAATCAACAGTGACCTCATGGATGGAGAAGGACTAGACTTCAACTTTGAACCCATTCTATCTACTCCCAGCTACCCCAACACCTCGCAGGCCTCCAACCATACTTGGGTACCAAGTTAACTTCAGGAATACAAAAGGTAGGTGAGTTTGTCAAATACTCTGTCGGTCTCTAACAGACACTACCAGCTTGAGTTGGGATGTTCCCCTTGCAGTCCTCAAATGTGCAGTTCTGTACTAGTGAGGTACATCTGTTTAAAAAGTGGCAGTATCTTGATTGCTGAAAGCTACTGCGGCTGCCTAGCCCAGAGGAGAAATGAGCTTCAGAGGTAGATTGTATTGAAGCTACTTTTAATTTTCAAGTCCTTTTGCTTTCTTGTCTCTCGAGCTGCTGGAGTCTGGTTAGTGGAGTGGCTTGCTCCGTGTGCTCTTCACAGTGAGTGCTGGAGGATGCTGTCTCTGGCATTTCTGTGCAGGTTTAAGTAAACTTTTGGACTGGGAAATGCTGTCTATAGAGTAGATCTGAGAGACCACTCTAGTGTCAGAACTTCCTGGAAACAGTTCATATGCAATGCCTTCTTCTCTCTCCTTGTAGCTTTTAAAAAGTACAAAGAAACAGTCATGCCCCCCTATGCCATTCAGTGACCGTGTACCTGCATGCAGCTCCTAGGCCCTTGCGCTTCCTATATCGTTCCAGCTGTTCTGGAGAGAAGATGATCCTGTTTATAATTCTTGCATCTTTGACTTCCCTGCATAAGCTTTCCTGCATTTACAATTTTATTTTGGAAACATGGCCCCGCTATACCTTGTAAGAGGTGTGAGGTTGCACAAATGTTCTATTCTGGGGTAATTACTGACTTGCTGTAGCCATGGAAGCTGCTGCCAACACTGATGGAGTTAGCAGAGGCTTTTCTCACTCATGCAGTGCGCACCTGTGATTGAAAAGCAGGCTCCTTCGAAGGAGCAGGATGGGCTTCCCTTCAATCCCAGAAATGAGTTAGGAAGCTTATTTTGACATCTGACCTCTGAGCACACATACCTCTTTCCTAACGCGCCAGAATCTCTCGACTTGCTCCTTGAATAGCTTTGATGTTGGGAGGAACTGATTCAGAATTGCTCTTCGATCACATCGGGGCAGTCTTGACTTGGTTTTGGGAGCCAAGTGTATTGTGGCTGTGTTCTAGTAGGGGGGTCTATTCACAGGAAGGAGTCATGGGTAAGGTAAGTGTCTAAATAAATGCTGGGAACTGAGCTATGTCTGTGACTGAGACCCACTCAGATTTCCCTCTGCTTAGAATGCACCTCCCCAGTCCCAGCTTGCCTGGCCATTGGATTTCCTTCCAGTATTGTCACTGGGCAGCACTGCACAACTGCTGGTTGTTTCCTGGGAGCCGTAAGTGATATTCCATGTTTAGGAGAAGGCGACAAATACATTAGAAAGTAAAATAAACTCTTCCTACTGGAGAGCTGTGGGGAATGGAGTTTGGTTAAATGGCTGGCTTCAGAGGGCATTATAATGTGGTGTCAGAATCCCTTTTGTGAGAGGACCTGTTCGTGGGTGGGAGTAAAAGCCTAGAATCATTTTTGTCTTGGTTTCAGGGAAGGAGAGGAGGGGGGCTTTCCTTTCAATTACCATCAAGTCTCTAAATCACATGCCTCTAAAAAGGCTCCCTCAAATCATCTTGTTGGGTAAGCTGTGCTAGGGCTTCCTGGCTTTTGTGGGGAAGACATCCACCCTCTGGCCAGCTGTGGGTGGTATCAATCTGTCATTTGTTTCCATATGGCTTTTCACTTATTGAAGCTTTTCTCCTTATTATCTTCCAACCTGCTATTGGAGGGAGGTTATTAAAAGCAGGAGTTTAATGGGACTCTTAAATGTCAGTTACCCAATTTTAAGCAGTAAGTCTGAGTGGCTTCATGTTAGTTCCCTTAATTTGTTCTCTGAACCATTTGGAGAGAGCTACTTCCCACACCACTAATGAAGTGGCAGTTCAAAAAACTGGTGCCCAGGTTTCCAGTGAGACTGACAATTGCTTGTTCTATGAAAGATGCAGCAGTCTAAGTGAGTTGATGTCCTTGTGTAGCATGCTTCAAAAACACTAGTTTCAGGAATGAATTGTCTGGGGCTTTGCCTGGCTGGATACCTGCAGAATGTTTCACTCTTTCCTGAAGGATTAGTTCAAACTAAAACCCTCCATCTTCATGCTTCAGAAGGGCAGGCTAAGCTGCACAAACAAATACATTTATAAAACAAGTTCTTCTAATGCAACATTTTAAGGCAGAATTATTTCTAACTAGAAATTGTTTTTAATTTGCCGTGTGGTGAACTACACTAGTGTTGGCATTGGTTAACGGATTGATTCTGGTGAGTTCCTCAATACTGCAGGTGACTGCACTACAGATAAGAGCCACTCCTCCATGCAGTAGCCATAATGCTGTACTTGTGATGTCAGAGCATATTCTTCTGATCTCATGGGTAAAGTGATACTCTGTGTATGTAGAACAGTGGTGTCAACCTCAGCCCACCTGATGTGTTCGTATTCAGATTCTGTAGAATCTTTGCTTTAATTCTACAAAGTTCCTTGCAAACATGGTTGGAAGTAACCATTCCAAATGTGACCTGAATGTAACCAGTGCAACGCTGTCTGCCTGAGTCTGCAGACAGCATGACGCAGTGGGTCCCTGCCCCTCCCTTAATCCCACTGGCTTATCAACTGTAAAGTCTATTAAGATTAGGAGTCAATATTTAGTATTTCATTACTAACACCTTCAGCTGGTGGAATGGAAGGTGGGGGGAGGGGAGAGGAGAGAACTGGTAATTGCTTCAGGGAAGGGAAGGGAAAGCAATGCAAAGGACAACAGTAGACACAAGGGTAAAGGGAGAGAACTCTGGGATGGGGTGGGGCGGAGTGGAGCAGGAAGGTAGATACACTGGGAGCACAAATAGTGGCTCTCCTTAGTGGGGGCACATCTTCCTACTGAGTTTTTACCTTGACCTTTGTGCCGACTTTCCACTGACATCAGGTTGGCTGAGGATTGAGGCGAGAATATTGTCATAACTGCATGCAAGGGCCAGAGGTAAAAATGGCATTCTTCTCTTGCCAAGGAATTACACCTTGATCTAGAGGGATGGAATAAACCTTAGTTTATAGGACTTTGATTTACTGCCTTGGCAGTTAAATCATGGGATTGCTATGCATATTGTAGACTTGGATTTCAGTGAGACATAATTGCACAAGAAATAGAAAAATCTCAATTAAATAAAAATACTTGAGCATGGATTGGATATAGTCTGGCAGACAGTAGTGTTACCAAGTGGGAAACCTCTGAGGTCAGCGTTCGGATCATATGAGCTTCCTGAAGGGTCTAGAGTAAGTTGTACATTCAACAATAATAAAATCTGCAAAACAATTGGGCAGCAAACCATGCCAAACTGCGCAGAGATCTGGAGAGGCTTGGATAGTAGTCGTCTGGGCCTGTGACACGTAGACCCATGAACACACTGATGTCATGCTAGCTGCGAATACTTCAGTGGAATTAACTCCCTCTCCTGAGGCATATGGTCAGGGTTCTGTGGCCCATCTGTGATCCCTGCATACTGTCTGCATGGAAAAACTAAGGAGCATTCCGTTTGACAGCAATATTACATTTATTGTACTGAGAAACAGGGACACGTGGGGAGAGGAAAGCGGGGCTGCAGGAACACATGGGGATAGGGGCAGATTTTCCAGACTGAATGGGAGAGGCTAGTAGTCAGTCAGGGTCTGCCTGGGGGAGGTTCCCGCACTCCCTAACAATCCCCCCCTTCCAAAAAAAACACCTGTTCCATACATCTCCCACCCACACCCAATAACCCTTCAGGTTCCCTCCCAGGCTCCTTCCCTCTCCCTCAGCTCCTCCGACCTCTGTTGCCCCTTATTCCCCCAAGCCTTTGCATTGCTTCTGAGGGGTGCGGGAAATACGTTTCTGCACTGTATTTTAAATGAATTACTCAGAGTTCTATATTAATTTGTCTAGTAAGGAATCTATTTATTGTCAAAAGGCAGTTCCTGATTTTTTTGTTTTGTTTTGTCTGTATTATTACAGACATACTTGCTGACCGGTATTTTGAAATAAATTTCCAAAATAATTGAAACTGGCATGATTATATTGTGTGGTTTTGCGAAATAAAATATGCAGAATTTTGCAAAATTTTAAAATATTGTTCGCAGAATTCCCCCAGGAATAAAACAGCAATTTCACGTTCAGGTGTTAGCGAAGGGAAGCAAAGGGCTTGTGTACTGCCCCCTCCTGTCTCTCTTGGTTATTTGCTCTCAATCCTTAAACTGTTATTGCCTAAGGGCCAACCAAGAATGGGGTCCTAATGTGTTGAGCAATGTACGAAAAGGAGCAGACAGTCCCTGTCCTGAAGCTCGCAGTCTAAATAGACCGGATACCCACAGAGTGGGAGCTGTATTAGAGTCCAGAAGCAGAGTGACCAATGTGATGGAAACAAATGGCATGCTAGTTCCACAGGTTTTGGGGGGTGGGTTTACTTAGGAGGTGGAGCAACTAAATGGAAATAAAAGGGAAGTGAAAGTTTGTGCTGAGGATGGGGCAGGTTTGGAGGATATTGGAGCAAAAGCCAACCAGCACAGGGCAGAGAGAGTCCAGTCAAGAATTGTAGAAGATTCTCCAAATGTCCAGCAATCCAGAGGTACGCACACTACATTTGCTTTTATCTGCGGTGCCTGGTAAAACTTTCCAATCTCAGCCATAGCCTGAGGCTAGCGATCAGCACAGGAGGGTGGAGGGGGAGAGATCCCAAGAAGGGAGCAACAGTGCAGTTGGGATAATGGACCATGAGAAGTATGGCTGAAGGGAGTAGAGATCCTAGGAATGGGAATAGGGAGGATGGGCAAGAAATAGCAGAAGGCTTTCTAGAAAATGGAGAACACTAGTAAAGGTCAGAAAATACTGTGTATTTCTCTGAATTTAGATATGAAGGTGAAAACACCAAAATCTATAACTCAGTGTATCAGTGAGGGGGCTGAAGATCTTAGTCTTAAAAACACAACTTCCCTTTTATTCATTGAAGCCATTTGTGGGCCCTTACCTGAAGTCAGTGGGAGCAGGCTAGGACCCTGTATTTGTAGCCTCCCTTCCCTGGCAGAAGTTATGAATCCTTTAGGATGGAAATGCCATGGTTCCCTGACTTGCGTTCAACTATGATGTGGTCTTGGTTCGGTGTCCCTCAGCCCACAGGTTTGTGGGGTCAGCGTCTCTTTGGAAATGCCTGACTACCAAATAACTCTTGCTCTAGCATGCTAGAAGTTGACCCTCTCTGTTCAAATCCCTCCTGCAAACACGTTCCTTCCCAGAAGCCCATGAATATCAACCTCTGTCAGTGAAACCCGCCTGCACCACTAATATGAACAACCACTCTAAGCTGGCACCATCCTGCCAATGGACTTCTGGGGACTGTAAGCGTCTCAGTCTAGGGACCCAGCTTGTGAAGCACTGAGTATACTGGCAGTCAGCAAATACCACTATCATCATGCTGTGTGGTTTGTACAGAGCCTAGGTGAATCTGGATGTTGGGAAGTGTTTCCCTTCAGGAGGTGAAGGGATTCAAATCGCAGTCTAACTTACCGCTTCCTAATAGTGCCCAGGAATAAAACACAAGCTCTCAAAGGGCAGCAGGGCCCCATCTCCAAAGAGAGGCCCCCAAACTGACACAGGCACTTCAGAGTGCTTGGCAAACCCTCCTATGAAGCCTAGGAGGCAGGTCAGGATTATCAGCCCATCTTTACAAAGGGGGAAATCTGAGCAGAGGTTAAGTGACGTGCCCACGGTCTCATGGAACTCCTGGCTTCAAATTAACTCCCTTTCTCCATTCTGAGCTCAGAAAACACTGCCTTCTCTGCATCCAAGCTGAATCACAGCCTGACAACAAAAATAACTTCTATTCAACCCCCCTTCAGCTCCCTTTGGCACACGTGGTGGGAATACTTGTCCTTCCCTGAGAATGTGAACCCTGTCCCTCTGGCTGTGTCGTCAGCTCCTTGGAGCAAGAGCCTGTCATTCTGTTCACTACAGACATGGATGATCAATCCTCCTCTCTGTGCTTCGTCTAAGCATTTTAGAGGACCTATGATCCTGAGCTGGACACATGGGGCTGGCACTTCGTCCCATTTGAACAGCGCAAAGTCTTGTTTGGCTCCTTGTTTCCAGATTTCCGATTACTTTTTCTCCGTGCATACTTGATTCCCGTTGATCTCGTTATGAGCCGTTCATGGGAAAGGAGCTGCTTATTTTCTGTACATTTACTTCCTATCCCTAGGCAAATGGGAAATCCAAAACCTTCTCCATCGATTCCTGATGGAGTTTTTCATGCTAGTTTGAATGATTCAAAATGGTGAAGTAAGACTCTGTACAGATTCCTCCCTGCCCACAGAACCTCCTACGTCCCTTGACCACAGCCCACTGTTGGTTCTGTCTCAGTCTCTCTTCCTCGCCAGGCTGGGTTTTGACACACTCCCCCTCTCCCCGCCCCCCTCCCCCGAGTATTTCAAAGAAGAGTCTGCTGGTGAATTTCCTCAATTGCTTTTGTGCTTTTCCCAGGGCTGTTCACTCTTGTCGCTTCATTCCCTATACAGAAATGAGTAACATCCCCCCACCCCCCCCACAATTGTCTCCACAGTGCCCTTGCTAGATGCTGCCATGCTGGTGTAAAGCCATCCAAGCAACAAGTGTGTGTCCTCCCTGTGCTCCACAGATGTTTGGACACTGCCTTCTGAAGCAGGTCACAAGCTCACAAGTGGAGGTTCCCATCCTAATTTCTCTCTTAGTTGTTGGTTAACTATTCCAAAGGGTTATTGGAAGGAGCTGTTCTTCCTGCTTTGGCTGCTTGTAGGCTGCTGCTGTGGCTATGGTGAGGGACGTGCCTGGGAAGGGTTTCTGGTAAGATTGGTTTCTTGAGTGTGATCCAAAATGTGCATTTGCTATTTTTGATGTGTTCAAACAGAGCTTCTTCAAGTGGCTGTGCAGGCAAAAAGCTCTTCCTGGTGTACAGGGCCCAGGAGGCCCATGCTCAGCCCTAGTCTGTTTCTCTTGCAGTTAACTCTGGTGGCTGCCCAAAAGGGAAGAGTGACTTTCTCGTCTTGCTGCTTCTCTTCCTAGTTCTAGTGTTATCGGGGCCCTCCCTTAAGCAAAGCTCTTCAGCTAAGCAGTCTTGCTTTAGCTCCTCTGGGGAGCACTCACTCTTGAGACCCTGTGTTGTTCCCTTTGCTCTCCCCTCCTCTCGATCCCGCTCTGAGTGTGGATAGGGTCTTGCTGTATACTTCACTCTGCACTGGTGTGAAACATCTTCCCCTACAGAGGTTTCTCAGTGTGTGCATCCCCAAATGGAATTGGATGCCTCTGCTTAATGATGATTACCCCCAAATCTGTTTCTGTCCATGGCTCCTTTTGAGGCTGAGATCTAACCACCTGCTTTGTTTTTCTTCTTCCTAGTGTCCTTCAGGTTTCTGAATGTTGGGTCCTGACTTCGCTTCCCACTCCTGGCAGAGTCTGAAAAAACAGAGCGCACTGGACACAGCTTCTCTGCACAACATGCCTGGGGCAGACAGAACTGCTCACCTGGGAGGAAGGGGGCAAATCTGCACCTGGTTGCAATGGGAAGAGTTTTGAAAAAAATCCTGTTGTGTGCTGTGTCTCTTCCTAAAAATCCTGACTTGCCATGGATCTTCTGCAGAAGCCCCTGGGCTGTGCACATTCGAAGAGGAGCTCTGATGAAAATCCCCACGCTTGGCCAAAGGCTGTTATACCAGACAACAGCAATATCCAGTGCAAAGGGTTGGGTGTGTTGGAGGCTGCCTTATCTCTGCCATAGCAGCAGTTCGCCCAGTGCCTCGGGCTGTCAGAAGGGGCCTGTTCTGTCCCCACTTTGCCCTCTGGGATGGAGTAGCCGGGCCTCTTCCTTCAGCCACCAGCCTTGTGCTTGGTACTCCACAGACATTTAGAAGAATTATAAGGAGACTCTTGGCAGAAGCCTGGTAGGACTAGGGTGTCAAATGGATTGGGGTTTAGTTTCAAAGTACCCCACCGTTCTGCACCCATCTGAAGGGATGAGGGAGTGGCAGCCAGGGAGGCTTCCCTTTGCTCACCTAGGCAGAAGAGGAGGACATACAGTTTAATTTCACTGTGCCAGCTGGGCCCCGTTGAATGAGTAGTATGTTCTAGAGAAGTCCTGTGCTATTCTAAGCACTTTCCTGATACAGCAGGCTGCTGGAAAATAGACACAGGTGCTGATTGCTGTTGCTGGGACTCCAAAACATCTTTGGGGGTTTGTTTCTGGGCTGTCTTGCTACAGCAGAGAAATGGGAAGCCTGGGTGTGGCCTTAACAGTGCCCTGGTTGCTTTTCAGAAGGGCATTTTCTATAGATGAAATATTTTTTTACTAATCTAAGGGCTTTCTATATTGAAAGCCAGTGTAACCACATGTCTCCATTGGCATACTGGGTATCTCTCCCTCTAAGAAGGTGGTACCAATGGCAGATTTGCCTTTCAAAGCTGTGCTGAGAATAAATACACTTGACATTCAATTATGTGTCTGATTGGGGGAAGAACTGGCAGGCCCCCACAGTTTGGAACCATGTGGGGAGGGGGTTGTACATTTCTTGTAATCTATATGTAAAACTAGCTGCAAATTAATTAGAAGCTTTTTCTAAACCTTTTAAAAATATATATATATATTTTTTAATTGAGAAACAAGATTATTGGATTAAAACACACTTTTTTTTCTGCATCTTTATCCTGTTGATACCACATGAACACTACAGTGAGGCTGGGAACAAGCCTGGGGTTATGGGGTATGAATACAGTTGGGAAGGGGTGGGGCAGACACTTCAGAATGCTTGGGGAATAGCCACACTCTTCAAATCAAATGGGAGAGGTGTTTACAGAAATCAGACTGGGGCAGATCAGTCTCTGGCCATGTGATTGGACACTCCCACTAAGTATCCCCTAACCTTGTGCTCTTGGCTAATCATTAACAGGGGATAAGCTGGGTATGTTAAGCCCTAGAGTAGCAGGGCTGCAGCTGATGCTTCAGAGGCTTAGGCTCCCTAACCTCTTACTGAATGAGGGAGGCTGAGCCAGGCTTGCTGACATTCTGTGCCGCCTTCATCCCCCACTCGTTTGAAGCCAGGAGCTCAGTCAGCTTTAGTAGCTGACAACCTGGTTGTCCTGGTTTCTATCGTTTTTCCTTTTGCTACTGAAGTTTTTCTGCTACTACTTGCTAATTCTAGTCCTGTAGGCAGCGCTGTAGGAGTCTGATTGGGGTTCTGACCTGTGAACAGTTTTTGTCCCCAGCCAGGACCTGAAGGAACTATGAGGGTCAGCTGGCAGTTTTCTTTCAGCCTTTGGGTGTTTGTGGTGGTAGGATTTGGGGGAGGGGATGATTCTTTGCAGTGTTCTATGGGATTTATTAATGCAGAAAGTCTCTGGCATTCTTTCTGCAGATGGCAGACGAGTCTTTTTGTGGAAGGTTTATGTGGTGAGGTGCTGGGAGTTTGTATTGCTTTGCTGCCTTCTCTGCATGTCGGTTCAGGGTTTCACTAGAACTGCTGGAGACCTGAACAGAAGTGGTCTCTGAGTCTGGCCACCTGAAATGAGGCCTGTGGAGCAGTCTTGCCTTGAGCCTCATCTGCCACTAGGTCCTTTTGGGGAACGCTAATTGGAAATGACTAAGACTTGAGTTCAGTTGTGCGTTTTTACAGTAACGTGCTCTTAGGTTCACACACCCACATACCTTTTGCTGTACTGCCTGGTAAAGCAACCGTCACACCCTGAACAATAGGCAGACCTGGAGTTAGCTAATCCCATGCTTTGCTAAACTGGGGTAACAGCAGTGAAAATATTTAGCCAGGGTCAATCAGCGCAACTGATAGACGATAGTCCTCCAATCCCTTCCCACAAGCCCTGGGCACCAATTGTGCACATTGCCTCCATAAAGAGCAGTGGCTGATGGTCCGATTATTAGGGCAGGCTGGATCCTTTCCTTTGGCACATGACCGCATACCAGCATGGTTAATGCCACAAGTGAATTTTCCAGGCCTAGACCACTTCCTCCTACAATCCCCAATGTGGGTAGACACCCTGCGAATGTGAGCATAGAACAATGCAGTGAGTTCTCAGGATAGTGCCCACGTTAGCTGTATTGCTTCTCACGACCACATAGAGCATCAGTGGGGGTGTGACACAGCGTGCTGACATTGACCATGTGTTTGTGCTCTAGTTGGTTAGGCTATCATATGTTGACTGACCCATGATGGCTAACGCTGTGGTTAGTCAGCAGCGAAGACAGAGCCTAAAGGCGCAGGACTGTAATGTTGGTTACCAGAACCTCAGACCTAGAAATCCAGTGCAAGCCCGAGCTGTTAGTGAGCATATCTGTGCGTTGTAAGCAGTCTGCTTTAGAACTTCCTTTCAATTTGTCCAGTTCAAACAGCAGCATGCTAGTGACTAACGCACTCGGGTGCCTGTTACAGCCTGTGGGCCATGGGTCTGTGCATTGATCCTGCACTCCTGGGAGCTAGGCAGTTAGGTGGCTTTTCTCACCGCTGTGTGCTGGCCTGCAGTGACCCATTGTAGCTCTAGGAGCTGGGGTCAGCCCTAGTGAGGGTCGCTGGAATTGCTGCCTCGCTGGCTGTAAGAGATGGAGTTTGTTGTAGCTGCTACCTCTCCCTGCTGAACCCTTGCTGCACCATCTCTCACTGGGATACTCTCACAGAGCACTTATTGCACTTAGGATGGACTGAGACCTTTTCCTTAGGGAGTTAAATGACAACTCAGAAGCAGACTCTAGGACTCGCTGCTGCCACCTCTTCCTGGTGTCTGGAAACGTAACTTCGGCCAGACTTTCCAGTGCGCCACCTAGGAGATGGCCACAGCAGGAAGTGAGCAGTAATGCTACAGCACATCCCGATACAGTTGCATCAGGCATAGGGCACAAATGGTTTATCTCTTGGTATCTTCCCTGGTAGCTAAGCATTTTGGCAGCCTCATCTGCAGGGGGCAGAACAGGTGGTGGTGCTGCTGTCCTGCTGCTGTCTCTGGCCTGCAGCAGCAAACGACAGTGTTTTTAGATTAACACTCGGTTGCCAGTATGGGAGACTTCCCAGTGCTGTGAGGAATGGAGCCAAAGCAACAGGGCTCAGCCTACTGGAAAGGTGGCACTCCATTTAAAGGCAAATCAGCCCTTCTCCGGTACAAGGGCAGTGTGTGGTGGATCTAGTGAATGGGAAGGGATGAGGGCAAGGGGAGGAAGAATCTGGTAGTTGCGCCTGTTATGCCCCTTCCCAAACTTCTGACTAGCTCTGTCCATAAATATTGTGCTCCTCTAGCCGTGAGCGTTTCCCCAACTACTAGTGGGTAACCTGTAGTGAAGCGTCCAGTCTCCAATCTGATGGAGGGCCTGGTGGAGAATTCCACTTGTAGAATCACTTTACATAGTATGGGTGGGGGACAGCTGTGTTCTGAGGTGGCCCTGTCCTTCTGGGCATGTGCCTGAGAGAGTTAGCAGGGAGGGGGTGCAGGGCTGTAAGCACAAGGCCTGATACAGTACAGTGCTGTGTGGTGTCCCCTCAGCCTTCTACACGAGTTGAGCTCAGGCCACACTTAGTTATTCCATTCCTGAATTCAACCACAATTGTTCATAGTGTTGAGCTGCCTGTGGAGCCAGCATGAGGCAAACCCATTGCCTTTGTGTACACCTGCGTTCAGCAGCCTCCTTGAGGCACTCTCTGCGGGTCTGTGATACGGTCAAGTGGCCCTAGTCTTACTGCCACTAACAACTTCGAATAGCCAAAGCTTATTGGAGCCCTTCACTCTCCCTTTGCCAGGTTGTCTCTTCCTGCTACACTGTGTGTTTAAATCTGCAAACAGACCATCCTGACGAGAAACTCAAACAGAGGGAGGGTTCCAGAAACCATGTGTATCTTATAAATGATGTGCATACTAGAAGCACACAGCACTAATCAGCTTTTCCAAAGGAAATGCCTAGAAAGATTTTATGTAGGCCATGAATTCTTTTTTTAAATTTAGTTGCTTATTTATAGTCACGCTCCAGGGCGGTATTGCCCTCAAGCCCCTGTGCGTTGCCATGTAACCCTGGGGGGACCTCAAAAGGCAGAGGCACTCGTACCAATGTGATGCAGTTGCTCTGAATGGGCCCTGCTCTGCATGGCAGAGGACTGTCTTGAGCCTTGTTGGTTTATTTCTAATCAAAGTAAAGTGAGAGTTTGGATCCATCATTTAAAGTTGTGGGACATGAGCATGAGGGGGGATAGTTTGTGGTTCAGGTCTCTTCCCCCTCCCCAAACGCCATCTGAGGTAGGAAAATAGATTGGTTGTGATTACATTAAAAAGCTTGATGATGAAAATTAAATTCTTGCTCTGCTGTGTAAGGCTACGTCTGTGTTTACGATAGCATGTAGAGTACAGACACTGCACACCCAGCTGGCATGGGTATAAATAGCAGTGTGAATGGTGAGAGTTTAGGCGACTAGAGTACCCTACACGTCTCTACACACCCAAGCGGTGCCTCCCATGTCTACATTGCTGTTTTGAGCAGTGTAGTGTCCTGCTGCCTCACCACTGCAGGGAAAGGCTCTTGCGGGGAAAGTTCCGGGAGCTCCCTATTGCCAAAGCTTTTCATGCACCATGCAGCTACGTGTGTAGTGCCTGTACTCTGCACACTGCTGCCATCGGAGATGGAGCCTCAAAAGATGGATTCCTGGAGAGGTCGGTCCTTGTGATGATCGGTCAGTGCATGGAAACCGCCACCCCTCCTCTCCACCTGCAGTAACATGGTCTGTGGGAAAAGGGATCCCTCTCCAAGCACCAAGGCTACGTCACTCCCTGTGCCAGGGTACATCCTAAGGGAAGAGGCTCTGCATGGGACAGTCTGATTTAGTCGTTGCGCTGACAAAAATGGGTGGTGTCAGTGACTGACTGTTACACGCTGAGGTGAAAGGAGGGAGCCCAGGTGTATGAGGCCAAGAGGGTGAAGCAGCTCCTTGCAGAGCTGTGTTCATGGTGGTCTTGTGAAGGCTGTTGACAGCATGTTTCATGGCGTGTAGCTTGGAGGGGATGTATGGTGAAGTGCCAACAGTGCCTAGAGGGGGATTTGGATGCTTGGAGGATGCATCAGTTCTCCTGGAAGGAGGCTTTCATTAGGCTGCAGAGATAGGAAATGGTCCCATGATCTGCTCTTTCCAGGACAGTATTGTAGTGTCATTCTCCACTCCCTCCAGACTATGGCCCAGCCTCTTGCTCTCATGGTGGGATGCCTGCACCAACATGCTAAGAGTGTCAGCCTATTGCTCAAAGCAGGGTTTGTCTGTTGCTGGCACAGTCCCCACAGTGTAGCAGCACCGGCTGGCATAGGTTCCCACAGCTGCCCCAGTTGCACTCTCGTTCACTCATTTCTCATGAAGTTTTTTACTTTTAAAATCTCTGCTTTTTGTTTGCTCTCCTTAGCAGTGTGATTTCTGAACTATTACAGGCTCTGTTACCATCTGTGCTAGTGAGACTGTGTAGAATGTGCTAGACTAGGGGGAAAGTTTGACAAATAAAGATCTGTAATCCTTTGCTCTGTGTCTGGTGCAGTTTCTGGTGTCTGTTTTGCTGGTGAGACCCAGCACGTGTTCTGATTTCAGCTGGCTGCGGGGGCCAGGCACTCTGATCTGAATGTCCCTGCACCAGCCTGAGGTGGAAGAGGCAGTGCATGGGCCCTGCCCTGAGACTCACAGGATGCTGTGTGAGGAGCCCCCCGTCACAGGCTGAGTGTAAGGGCAAATGGTGCTGCTGGCTCCGAGACAGTCTTGAAGGGATGCAATAATTGAAGGGTTCATCTAGTGTGGAAACCATCCCAAAGGTAGGAGCCACTCTCCACCTGTCCCTTCCCAATCAGAGTATGGAAATAGCCCACCTTATTCTTGCTCCCCAACCTAGCTGTATTCAAGACTTCGATCAGGCAGCTTCCACCAGTGTCAGCAATTCCTGGAGCTTCTAACCCTAAGTGTACAAACTAAAAGGTTCCTAGTCTCTCTGCCTTCTGGTCACTCATTCCCCCAGCAGCTGCTGAGGCTTGCTTAGGGTAGCCAAGCACTTCAGGAGCAAGCTCATCTCTGCAGCATGTGCCACCAGCACAGTCATCAAAAAGAGAATGGCTATTCCATTGTTTGGGCTCCAGCCAGGCAGCACCTGCTGATGTCAGTTCCTGTGGGCTTGGAGCTATCCCACCACCATACTTATGACACAGAGCCATGTGCAAGATCTTACTTCTAGGAACAAAGAATGTAGGCCACACAGTATGGGAACTGCATCCTGGAGAGCAGTGACTCAAAGGGATTTACGGTCATGGTGGAAACCAAAGGGATATGAGCTCCCCGCACCATGCACATTTGCTTTTAGCCACTGATAAGATGTATATGCAGGTCAATAAAGAGTCAGTGATGAGATGTTACTACTTCTGTATACAGCACTACTGAGGTTTTTACTGGGATATTGTGTCAAGTTATGGTGTCACAACTTAAAAATGTTGACAAATTGGAAGGTCAGGAAAGAGCAATAAGAATCACAATGTCTGGAAAACCTGTCTTGACAGTGAGACTAAAGATATTCAATAGATTGAGCTTCATCAAATAGAAGTTTAAGCAGTGAGTTGATGACTGTCCAGAAGTACCTATGTAGGGAGAAGCTTTCTCATTTCAGAGGGTTCTTTAATCCAGCAGACAAAGGCAGAACAAGCTCTAGTGGAAGCTTGATCAGTTCATACTAGGAACAAGGTGCAATTTAGGTGTTGGAAATTACCTGTTGGAACAACTTGCTGATAGACATGGTGACTTCTCCATCACTTAGTCTTCATATGAAAATTTAGAAAGAGACAAAGATCTGCTCCAGCTCTGCGTGAAGTTCTGGTGGGTTTGCTGGAGGAAGTGCTGGCGGAAATTCTCTGGCCTGAGTTATGCAGGAAGTCAGTCTGGATGGTCCCTGCTGGCCTTAAAATACTATGCCCTCAGCTGGTACTATGCATGGTACTGGTCACCCTATTGCAGAATTAAGGGGGGCTGGGGGCCAGAGGAAAACTTACATCAAAAGAGACTGGAAAGATTGGGATTGGTACTTTAGAAAGGAGAGGGTAAAAAAAAAAAAGATGATAAAAGTATATGAAATAATAAATCTTTTTAAGAGAAGGTGGAGGGACTTCTTGGCCTGTGACATGATACAGAAGACATTTAATTAAATGGTGGGAAATTCAAAACCACTACATGGAAATACTTTTTCATTTAACAATTAGTGGAACTCACTGCTCCAGAATGTTGTGGAACCAAACAGTTTAGAAGGAGTATGACTGGACATTTATATGGATACCAAGAATATCAAGAGTTACAATAATTAATGCAAATAGAATGCTGGAAGGGGACCTTCTCTCTGCTCACTGCTGGCAGGGGCTGGTTGCTCCATTCCAGCCGATGAGCATCATATGGGTGCATTTCTTCTACAATTTTGGCTCAAACCCAAGGATAACAGTGTCACTGACATTAATAGGAGTGGGTGTCTCCTAATTGCTGCACACAGGCTCTGAGTGGCCTTTAAATGAGCTTTAGCTATTTCTGCTCTGTGGGGGGCTTTTACTGGGGCATTCCCCTTGCAGTGTCAGATGTGCTGTGCTAAAGGAAAAGCTCCATTTAAGACTTTAATTGGGAAGGCTAATCTACTGCCAGGTGGCTACATGAAACTGGGACAGAACACAGCAGGGCCCATGGAAGGAATACAAGGCAGATGGTTGAAATGAGAATGGGTATTTTAGATGCTTTGTCACCCTAGCTTGCCCTTGCTTTATACTCTGAGCTAGAGTCTTGTCTGTTTAGAACGACGCTCAGACTGACATTGTTCATGAGGCTCCCACCGTCCAGTCCCGAGCTGAGCAGCTCAGGGGTGGGAGGCAGCTCTCACCTGGGCCTAGTCTTATTTTAGGCACATATGAACTTCCAGACTCTATCAAAGCCAAGGTCCATCTAGCCCAGTGACCCCTCTGACTGTGAGCAGCACCAGATGCTTCAGAGTAAGGTGTAAGAACCCCAATTAGCAGATGTGGGATGACACCCACCCCTGAGGGCTCATCCTAATCCCTAATTAGAGATTGTTTTAAACACTGCAGTATGAGGTTGAACAAATCTCCTGCCCTCCCCAGAGGTGAAAGTAAGCCGGTCCGGTCCAGTATGGCGTACCACTAAGAAAGCCAGTGCACAGCTGATTGTACCAACAGGGCCGCTGATGGGGGGTGGGGAAGGCCGCAAAAGGGGCAGCTGCCCCATGGCCTGGCAATTTAAAAGGGCCCAGGGCTCCCAGCAGTGGCTGGAGCCCCTGGCCCTTTAAATTGCTGCCAGAGCCCCAGGCAGTGTGGGCTGGGCAGTGCTGAAGGGCTGGCTGGGGGAGTCTGGCCCCAACCCTGCCCCTTCCAGGGGCCCAGAGCTGCTCCCTCACCCCAGCCACCTTGCATACCGGTAAGTCTGTTAAGTTACTTTCATCCCTGGCCCTCCCTTGCTGCCTCCAGAGGAAAGTGGGGCTAGAAATTGTTGGGATGGAGAACATGCAACCTGTGAAAAGTGCCAGGAGGGGGCACGCCACCTGCCTTATTCTGCTTCCTGGCCCCAGCAACTGGTGAGTTCCTAAGTGCAGGTCAGTGTAATGGGAGAAGGGGAGGAAATTGGACCTAGGACAGGTCACTGCTTGAAGGGTGTCCACATTTCCATTACATCTTTACTATTCCTGCTATTGCAAGAGCTGTACCCAAACCTGTCCTCTAATGGGGCCATGGACTAGCTGTGGACACTAACTATTCCAGCACCGTTTGTTGCTCTCCATGGACTAGTGCATACCATTCCTCCCAGCAGAAAACTTGGGAACACTCCACTGTTCCAAAGCAGCTCTTGTCTGCCCCTGCCAACACAGCCTTGTGCGTGAAGCAGTGAGAAGGAATCATGCTAGGCTGGCAACTGCTCTGGGCCGTGTCCTGCCCCCTGGCTCATGTGCCCTGATGGCCTGAATCCAAATGAGAGTGTGATGGTGCTTTTGCTTGCTGCTTTAGAAGAGACAGTGAGTGGCAGCTGAGCTCACAGCTGTGGGCCAGGGGATCTGCTGTCCTGCTTTTGGCAGCAAAAATAGTACTAGAGCAATAATCCCCAGCAGGGACCTGCTTACTTATGGAATGTGGAGGTGGGGGTGCAACAGGAGACTTTCACCATATCATTAATCAGTTGGGGTATAAATATTGTATGTACATTTCAGGGTATAGCATAGAGCTGTACAAACAAGTCACTGTCGGTATGAAATCTTAGCTTGTACTGACTTCACTAGTGCTCAGTCTTTACGTAGTCTGTGGTAAAACTAGGCAAATAACTCGGTGAGTTGATATCCCCCACTCCCCCGAGACCTGCGTGTATCCCAGGGGTACATGTACCACAGGCTGAGAACCACCACCCTGCCTCCTCCCTCTGCAGCAGAACTGAAGGTGTTTCTGAAAACAGACCCGGAGAGAACATTCCTCTGCTGCAGCTCAACTGGCCGAGGGGAGGGGAGGAGAGTCTGGTTTAATCAGTCAGGTGCCAGGCTCTGGGTCTCCTTCCCTGCCAGGGGCCCTGTGGGGAACCAGCCAAAGGGCACATGCCTGAGCTGCGCAGCCTGTGTCAGAGACCGTTGTGGGGCTAGGGTGCCACCTGCTGGTGAATGGGCAGCCACACTCAAGCAGCTTTCTGACAACTTCCAAAAGTTCCCTGGCTGACTTCTCATGAACGCTCCCGCCATGGGCAAGTGCTGCTGACCAGGGATTAATAAACTAAGGTCTACAGCTCCCAGCTGTGTAAGAGGGGACGCCCCTTTGGGAAAGGCTAAGGCTAGCAGAGCTGTGAATGCCACGGCCAGGTCTTGGGGTCTGTTTCTGTGGTCCCTTACACTAGTGCAAAGCAAGCAGGAACACGGCCCCAGTAGAAGGGGAGTGTTCACTACCTACTTTGCACTGAGGTTAGTGACTCCACAAAGCAGCAGGAGCCAGGAATTTGAAGTGACTATTTTACCTACCCCTGCCCTTTTAGTTAGGAGGAGCTACTGTTCTTCACGCCTGCTAGAGGAGGGGATATGAATCAGTGGTCAGCATGTAGCCTAGAAAGCTTCCTGGTGCAGCTCAGCTTAAATCCACAATTGCTGGTTGAAGGAAGGTACAAGCCAGTTATCTTCAACTTTTCCCCCTTCAGCTGAGAGAATCTGAATACAATGGTAGGAGAGAGTTTGAGTCAAGGCCTTAGAAGCAGGGAAGGTTGCCCCAGCCTCTTGTAATGCTGCGGGGCAACAGAAACATGGTGGAACTTGGCCTTCCCTCTAGCAGGAGGGCCACTGTTATTGGGGCATAAGTAGAGACATTGCTCATCCCTTGCTGTGATGATGGTAATAAGAAAGTGACTATGCTAATATCTTCTAGCCTCTGAGCCCCTCATGGTGAATGAAAAACCAGGCTAAGCTGTGTACTTGGGCATTTAAAATACTGCCATAGCCACTTCGGGTATGTCTACACTGCCCATGTTACCGTGCTACTGCCGCGGCCGTGCTGTGACATGGGCAGCCCAGACACCCTTTAGTGCTGGGGGAGAGCTCTCCTGGCCATTAACAAAAAACTACCCTGCACAAGCAGCAGTAGCTTTATCACCAGGAGCGCAAGCGCTGTCTCTACGGGCGCTTTTCAGTGCTAAAACTTTTGTCACTCAGAGGGGTTTTTTTGCACCCCTGAATGACTAAAGTTTTAGCGCTGAAAGTGGCAGTGTAGGCACAGCTTTAGTAACCAGTTGAATCCCACAGAAGTTTTGTTTGTTAATTGTAGGCCCAGAGCCAGAAGTAGAGATGTGTATTTTCCCCCCCTCCACTAGTAATGAGAAAAAAAAAATTCATCTCACACTAAAATGGCAATTTTTCAGAAACTTGCAGCAACTAAAATGTAGAGGTGGGTCAACACGAAACATTTTGTTTCAACCTGAAACTTTTCATGTTGATGTCATGTATTATCAGCAAAGGACTAGATTCACAAAACCATGATAGGGGGAGAAGAGGACATCTCTTACAACCATGATTCTTCTATGCTCCTAGGCTACAGAAGTCCTAGGGTCAATTTTACCTTCTGGCTGATGTACACAAGGCATTTGAACTTGGGGCTCCTGCATTGTGGCAGTGGCTTAGCGCCACCTGCCCAGTATGTCTCAGTCTAGCCTGGTGAAACAGTGTAATGCTACTTTGAACTTGAGTCTCCCAGATCCTAAACGAGTGCCCTACCCTCCAGACTATGTCACACAGTCCTCTGCCTAATGCCTGTTACGAATTGCCAGCATGAACGCCCACCTCTGAGTTAAAGGTGATAAGAGCTCCAGCATTGTTTCTCTGAAAAATGCCTGCATTGAAAAGTTTCAGGGTAAATTGAAGTAGATGTTACTGAAACACCAACATGAGAATGGCTATGCTGGTCCATCTAGGGTTCTGTCTGACAATAGCCCCTACCAGGCCTTCAATGGGAGCGCACCGAAGCGGGCAATAGGAATGAGCCACCAGTTTTCTCCTCCCAGCTCCTGGCAGTCAGAGGTATGGTCACATCTGACTGTATTGGTCCATGGCCATTACTGGATTTATCTTCCAGGAACTTTTTTTTTTTTTTTTTTTTAAAGCCTTTTTTTTAGCCCAGTTAATACTTTTGGCCATCACAACATCCCCTGGCAGTGGGTTCCACAGGTTAACTGTGTGTGGTGTCTAAATGTACTGCCTCATGTTTGCATTCTGGCTGCTGCCTATTAAATTGGGTGACCCCGGGTTTTTGTACGGTGGGAGAGGGTAAATAATTTTGTTTTTGTTTTTAAACACATACATCTGTATTATAAACACCCCTTAGTCTCTTTTCTAAGCTGAACCGACCTAGTCATTTTAGTATCTCCTCCCATGGAAGCCTTTCCATACCCTTGATCATCTTTGCTGCCCTTCTCTGTACCTTTTCAGAGATGGGGCAACCAGAACTGGACAGATTATTCACGGTGTGGGTGCACCATGGATTTCTGTCCCTTTCCTAATAGGCCCTAACACAGTTAGCCTTTTGGGCTGCTACTGTGCAGAGAGCTGAAATTTCCAGAAACATTGTTTTTTTCTCCACTTCAGTCAAAACTATTAGGCAAATTAGACATATTTGCAAATAGTTTAAGGTTGACCAAAACTGCCCTTTTTCAGCACATACACTGCCAAAAAAAAGCAAACCCCATCTCTCACTTCTGTTCAGAAGAGTTAAAATCCAGTGGGATCTACTTGGTTTACGTCTTACAGCTTGTTTGGCCCAAGGTGTGGATAATCAGCATAGGAAAGGAGCCCGGCATGGCTTTGGCCAGAAAGCCTCCCGCTGAAACGTTTGCCAGGCTCCTGCTGTTCCAGGGATCCAGAACAATGCACTTGCCCACCCACTTTCTTTGAAGGCAAGCTGCCCTGGCAGGAGCGAAGCCTTAAATTCACTCCTGTCCTACAACCTAGTGGTGGGAGGGGAGGTTAAGGCTACCCAACACCTCCCTCCCCCCCCACACACACACACACCTGTGGCTGTATTGCTCCTTTCTTGCAGTGGAGTCCTGTAGGTTCAGATAACCCTTTTCCCAACCGGTCACACTCCCTGGGCGCTGTTGAGCGGAGTGCTGCAAGATGCCAGAGCTATTTTGGACAGCAAGAGAGAAAGTACTGCTGCAGGAGAGAGGAGATGGAGCTTGGCATAGCAGTCTCCTTCACGAGGAGGGACAGTTCATCGGCTCCTATTGCCATGGTGCCGAAGGGCACCAGAGGGGAGAGAGAACCCCGCATCCTGAGCAGCACTGCTGCATCTCCAGGGGCTCAGGCAAAGCTAGGAGACTTCAGGAATGCAGGCGATGACCAGACCTATGGTAGAAAGCCACTGCACAAGCTACGGCAGTGCAGCTCGGCCCTGCCTGCCACCAGCTCTGCAGACCGAGCAGACGGACCACAGCACACTCGTACAAGGGTTAGCTCTCTGGCTGGGGCACGTGAAGAGAGATGAGCCAGGTGCAGATTGTGTCAAACATAATTATATTTATAGCAAAAATAGGCTTTCTGTAGCTTAACCAGGCTGACCAAAGCAGCGTGCCTCACACTCGGCTCCCAGCCCCTTCCCCTCCAGACTCCAGTTCCTAGGAAGGTCCCAGCTGTGTCCTCATGCCCCAAAAAGCTCTTTGGAGAAAGAGCCTCTGTACACAGCCCTTACCTGAATCTCCCTCTGAAGCTGAGCCAGCCACTGAGCCACGGCTGGGGACCCAGCACAGCGAGATCTCCTCCAGCCAGAGCAGTAACGGCTAGGGCAGGTTGTTACTCCTCAGTCCCTCCCGGGGTCACGAAGAGCACTGAAGCATGTGGCTCCCGCCCATGGCAGAGAAGGAGGTGTAGGCCCTGTGCGTGGAGGCTGGTCGGTCAGGAGCTGCTCCAGTCCTAGGGCTGCCATCCCCATAACAGGAGGGGATTGAGGCCGTTTCAGTTGACCTGGCCTGTCAGAGCAAACAGGCCATAGCCCACATGGCAATACTGAGCAGCAAGTGATCCAGCTCATGTTTGGGTACAATGACCCCCCTGTGCTTTCTGTAGAAAGGGGGGCTCAATAGGAGACCCAGAGGGGGGGGATGCAGGTCCCAGAGCCCAGCTCTACAGAAGGGAAACATTCCAAGCAGCCACCCCCAGGAGCGGGAGGACAAGAGCCTGTCCCTGGGACTGGGAGAATACAGCAGGTTGATCACTGCACCTCCTCAGGAGTGCCACAGCTTGACATGTACTCCGCATGGTGCTGCCAGGAGCGTGTGCAGGAGGCTGGTTTCCCTCCAGTACTGTGCTGGGGACGGGGGAGGATCTGCTCATCTCTGAGAACCTGGGTCATAACCAGTGCTCCTCTGACTAAAGGCATTTCAGAACACACCCAAAGCCCCCCCACCGATTGTGATGCTCCAGAGCGAGCGTCATCACCCCACAGCCGCTGCGGCCGAACAGCCAGCCCTGCCCAGTGCGATGCTGCTGCAGTGCTGGAAAGGGAACAAGTTTGCAGCTCTGCCCCAGGGCTGGAACGCACACGGGAGCCGGCACTGGGCTGCGTCCATGGACAGGCTCCCTGGGCCGCCTGGGTGAAGGGCTTCCACTGTGGATGGTTAGAGCCCATCTCTTTGAAGAGAGACATGCCCTCTCCCTGCCCGTCCTTCCCTCCCTGCCCCGAGTCTTTGGGAGTCTGCCATGGACACGGTTTGCATCTCCAGCTTCACACCTACATCACAGCAGCATGGAGTTGCCTCACAGCTTGGTAATTGCACATAACAAGGTCACTCATCGTGCCCCATAGAAACAGAACAGTCAAGTACGTTAGAGAAACCCATCGCAGCCAGGTCCAGCCCGATGGTTCAAGTATGGAGTCCATGGAGAGGCAGGGATGCCTGCGCCGCCCCTGCCATAACCCAGCCATCCCTGCTCTCTAGGAGATCATGTACTGGGTAATTGCTTGCAGTGCATACAGGAGCTCAGCTTGCATTCTGGCTTCCAGGATGAGAAGGTTCACATGGACCTGAGGGAGCAAAAGAGGGACTTAGGCTTGGTGCAGTTTGCTTAGCGCAGTGATCTGCGGGCACCAGTCAGGGCAGGTCTAGAGGGGGCAGCCCCAGGGCACTGAGCCCTTCATGCCCAGTGTTTAAATGCTAATGGATTCCTTCTGGCCTGGGCAGGGAGTCAGCCAGCCTGTGTGGAGAGGATGGACTTGCAACGCGAGAGAACTGTTAATCCTGCAGGGTTATGAGCTGCCTGCACTGGAGAAGCTGTGAGAGGGAGGGACATTCAAGTAGATCCAGACCAAGCCCTGTATGGACTTCAAGGTCCTGTGGATTCAACTGTTCCTTATTTGACCACAAGTTCCCCGACTCCCCCAACCTGCTGTCAGCTCTGCAGGAGCAGCTACAGAGGATGTGGCAGTCAGCGGGCCCGGTCTGCAGAGCCTCCCGTAGAGACTCACTCCAGTGGGAGCGCAGCTACTCCTCACAAGCATCTTGCAAACAGGACTGGCGCGGAGGACAGTTCTGCCCTGCAGGGTAGACATGGACCATATGCAGAGGCATTGCTTCTCCTGGGTTACTGCAGCTGCTCAGCACAGGTCACAGTGCAGTGGAGCACAACTAGTGCCCCAAGACTGCTTGCAGCGCCATCAGTGACGAGGCCTCCAAGAGCCTCACTCCCTGATGCCCGGTTCCAGCCCCACAGGAGCACCCAAGTTCTGTGTTCTCTGGATCCTCCCTGACACCTCTTTGGTTTGAAGGAAGGACCTTGTGTGCCAGGCTCTGGTCCCTCCCACCTTTGGGCTCAACCCAACAGCTGCACAAGCTTCCCTTGAAGCACTGCGGGCTCTAAAAACTGGCCAAATAGACTACCTGGAGAGATTAGATGTGCCATGTTCTCCTCTGAGCCCCTGTACCTTTTCACTGTGCTTGAACTGCTTCCAGAACCGACTGAACATTTCTGGGTTAGTCTTCTCTGGGTAACAAGTCACAGTTTTAATGTAAACTTTGAGCATACGCTCCAGAAAGTGATTCACTTCTGCGTAATCATAGTCGTCGTACCTGTGGGAAGAGTTCCAGGGCGCATGTGAGAACCAGCTTCCATGTGCCCACCTGCCACAACCTTCTCCAGGATCAGGATAGCAGCCAGAGGAGCTGGAGTGACCACTTGTATCAGGCCCCTGCTGTTCACCGACAGGGCTGGCTCCAGGCACCAGCTTGTCAAGCAGGTGCTTGGGGCGGCCACTCCGGAGAGGGGCGGTACGTCCAGCTGTTCGGCGGCAATTCGGCGGACGGTCCCTCACTCCTGCTCAGAGTGAAGGACCTCCCGCCAAATTGCCGCCGCAGATCATGATCGCGGCTTTTTTTTTTTTGCGCCGCTTAGGGCAGCAAAAACCCTGGAGCCGGCCCTGCTCACTGATCTGGAGGCACTAGGCTTACATACAGGAGTGGCAGTAGCTGACACACATCTTGGTTCAGGGGCAATGGAAGCTCACTAAAAGTGGGGGGGCCCACTGGAGCCCAAAACGTGGCCCCGCCCCCATATCACCCCTTCTCCCTGCTCCCCACTTGCTCCTCTCCCCCTCCCTCCATCCCTCCCCTCTGCTGCTCACTCTTACGGCCGGTAAGAAGTGGGAGGGCATAGGTAGCAGCAGAATTGTTTTGCTAACGTAAGCCATACCTGAGCCACTCCCACAAGACATCCTGAGAAGGGGCTGGGGGAGCACCATGGGCACCCGTGTCATCCCAAAGCTCAGCTACGTTCGAAGGCTCATGTCAACCGATCCCTGTTTAATTCCTCACTGATTCTCTTAACCAGTCTGGAAGATGCCCCACAAGGTTGGGGGACAGAGGTAGCTGTAACGTCCCCATTTCTCAGGCCAAGCTCCTCTCCCGGATGAATCCCACATATGCTAAGAGTTAGATTTTCTCCAGTGACAACCCCACGTAGGCCTTGCACTGAGACCCCTTGGATACCTGATTCCGAACATGCAGTGGATATAGTTCCAGATGCCCCGTTTGAAGACAGACGATTCACAGCCTTGCCGCTTGGCCATGGCATTGCTCTGGAGACCGTCAACTGTACGGAACTTCTCATCCAGGAGATGGCCAACGTCCGAGTAGAGTCTGTTTACCAGCGAGAATCCATGGTCTTCCCAGGAGTAATCCTGCCAAACAGAGCAAGATGCCTTCAGTGCCCGAGGGGAACTCAGCAGCCCCATGAAATGAGCCAGTGGAAAAGCCACTGAGCCAGAAAGCGGCATTGTGTCCAGGATGTGTTAGGTCTTAGACGGGACAAGCTCTTGCTGGAATCAGAACAGCAAGAGGCTTCCCTGCTCTGCCAGCAGCCAAACCCTGCCCCCAGTTACACCTGCCTCTAGTGGGGCTGTCCAGGTGCAAGAGAACATCTGATCCTGCTATTGGCACTTTGGCAGCAAAGCTGTTGCTGAACAGAATCTGGCTCCCGCCCCCAGCGCTGTGCTGGGTCTGCAACAGCAGAATACTTATTTGTCCCCAAGGTCAGTAGCTCTGACTCCTCTCCCTCCACAACCTGCTTCTTGTCAGATGGGGCATCTTGACCGTCACTTTTCAGAGTAGCAGAGGGGTGGCCGTGTTAGTCTGGATCTGTAAAAAGCAACAGAGAGTCCTGTGGCACCTTTAAGACTAACAGAAGTATTGGGAGCCTAAGCTTTCGTGGGTGAATGCCCACTACATCTGTTAGTCTTAAAGGAGCCACAGGACTGTTACTTTTCAGAGTGACGCCGCACCACGACAGTGGTGGATGTAGCCCTCTCACTCACGGCCTCCTGTGAATGCTGTTTTAGTATAAGGCATGTGAGCCTAGAGCAGCCGCGTGACACTCTCTCTCACCCTACTTTTGACATGGAACAAAGATCCTGGGCCCAGACTCTGCTCCTGCCTTCCAGGGTCACCCCATAAAACAAAACACTCACCTGGACTCTAAATATCTGGGTCTGATCTTCATCTCGCCTGGCAAAGTCCTGGTATCCAAAGTCAGGGTCTTGCACATAGCAGGAGAGATCTGTGGCTCTGACGATTTCCCCATCAAAATCTGAGGAAAAAAAAGACCCCACCGCCACCCACAGAGGAGATTAGAACAGATCTGCCACAAGTTTATGCTGCTTCTCTGCAGCATCCAGCAGCAAGGGGCATGGTCTCCCTCCAGAGAGATCTCCTGGGGCATGGAATCCCAACTTCCCACAGCATTACTGCCTCTCGGAGCTTGCAGGGCCAGCAAAGTCAATCCCAGCCAAGCGCTCTGGTACATGTTTCATGAGTGTTACATCCCATCTAAGCCATTCTCCCAGGGCAAAACTGATCCTTACAACACTCCCTGGGGCTTTCTTCACTTCTGAAATAGACAAATCAAGGGCACTTCCCTTCCCTCCCTTGGGGAAAGAGGTCTCTTCAGCATCATTATTTCTCAGGTTCCCTAAAGCTACATTTGTCATTTCCTCTGCTTTTCCTCCTCTCTACAGTCCTGGAAAACATCATCAGTCTTCTCCAATGATCTGGAAGTGTGTGGATTAACCAGTGTTAAGGACACTAACCCCCAATTCCATACTCCTGTGGCCCCCACTAGATACTCTGCAGTGCAAGGAGCTTGGAGGCAATTCTTTGTGGCACATCCTTCTAGTCCTACAAAGAGAGGAGAGTCCTGGGTGGCACCTGCAGCCTCTACAGGGACAGGCCTAAATTGGTGGCTTGCCCTTCTCCTAGCAGAGACCTCTGGGGTGCCAGATCTCCAGCCTGCCCCTTTGGATTACCTTCCTCTCTGTCTTGTGGTGGTGGCCTCGTTTCCTCTCGGCCCTCAGTCTCCAGGTGGATCCTCTGGATACGTTCCCGGAGCGATTCCAGCTCCACACAGGAATCCAGAGACTGTGTGGGAAGACAATACACAACTGTTAATCAGCCAGCAGTCCTCGTTCCGCTGGCCCCCTGGCCACTGGGAGAGTTAAATCCTTGGTGGCTCACCCGTTTGCGGTTGATGCGCAGCAATTCCAGATTACAGCTGTTCCCACTGGCGGACTCACAGAAACACTGGTTTCCTGGCAACGCTGACTTCAGTATGCTCCTGCCATCCAGCCACTCCTGCTCACAGCCACAACCAAAGACAAAGCTGGCGAGAGCATGGTAATGCGCCACGAGGACAACAGCGTGGACCAGCTCTGCCAGAGACCAGCTCTGCTCACTGATCTTCAGCAGCTTCTGTGGGGTAGGTCAGACAGAGACGGATATCACAGCAAGAAAACAGACTGGTTACTAGTATCAGGGGGTAGCCGTGTTAGTCCGTATCCACAAAAACAATAAGGACTCAGGTGGCACCTTAAAGCCTAACAGATTTATTTGGGCATAAGCTTTCGTGGGTAAAAAAAAAACTCACTTCAGATGCATCGAGTGAAAGTTACAGATGCAGGCCTCTCCTGGAATTGACACCTCCTCATCTATTATTGGGAGTGGACTACATCCACCCTGATGAATGGGCCCTATCAACACTGGTTCTCCACTTATGAAGTACTCCCTTCTCTTCATGTGTCATTTATAATGCCTGCATCTGTAGATGGGCTTACTGTCTGCCCCATCCATCAAGTGACTCACCCAAGGTCTCCTCCCTCTTCATGCCAGGCCCCCTTTTGAAGGAATCTCAGCCCTATGTTCCCTTCTCATTCCACCCATCAGCCCACACCCAGACTCTTCATATCCACGTCCCACGTGCAGTTACCTCAATGTGTTCCTTGCTGATGAGCCAAGGCCGATGAGCCAGGATCTTGTTGATCTCATTAAGATTACGGAGTTTGGGGGGGATGAAGTCCAGGCCCCGCAGCCACTGGGGATCTCCCCCCACTCGCAGGAACTGCAGCATGTGCAGATTCACCAGATACCAGCACTGGTGCCGAGCAGCTGCCTGCAAGATCAACTCAGACCCTGAGTGCATGAAGCCCAGCCCTAGCAGCTTCTCCAGAGGACAATGCAGTATCCACAGGGCCAGGGACACCACCCAGGTAACCAGCACGGGCAACTGTCTGAAGACTCCAGCTGAGCATGAAGTCCAAGGCCACCCACCCAAAGAGAACCTTTGGAGCCTGGCTAGGGCCAAGCCACAGAGGATATCCAAGCTCCTGCAGAGGCACGCAAGACACAGAACCTAACTGGGGCCTTCTGCAGGGAGAGGTGACCCCAGACTCTATCAGCACAGAATGATGGTGACCGAGAGCAGAGCTCACCCTTGCCTCCCCCCATCACTGAGCCTTCTATGGAGACGTGGGAGCCACTAGACGCTGGGCACCAGCCAAGCTAAGGACCGAGTGCTCCGGCAGGCTACGTTCAGCCCTGGCAGGCTGTTGCAATAGGGCGAGGAAGGAGGCCTTTACTTCAGCTGCTTTCCAAGAGGTGAGGGTTTGGTACGTACCATGATGGCGATGTAGTGTCTGCAGGCAAATGGCAGTGGGCCGTCCATGTGAAGCAGGTAGTGCTGCATCTTGAGGAAGCTGTCCAGGTACTGCGGGTGGTAGCCCATCTGTTGGGTCACTGCCTCCAGGCGCCCCCGGCTGGCCAGCGCTTTCACAAACAGGAACTGTGGTCGCTCTTGGTCGCTACTGGTCATCTTCACTACCTGAGGGGGAGAGAGCCGCAGTGTTAGAGCGGGCGCACTCCAGCAGGAGCTGCCTTTCACCTGGGGGCTTGGAGTCTGCTGGAGAGCTGAGAGAGGCTGCAATGGTGCTAGTCCCAGCATTGCAGGAGTTGGCCCTCGTAAGCACGCCCAGGGCTAACAGAGCTCACCAGAAAATGTCACAAGGGGGGAGCTGAGGTTCCCTTGTTTCAGCGCAGATTCTTCCTCTACGGCCTTCGACCCAAGCCCACTAAAGGGAAGGCCAGAAGTTTGACCAACAGCCATTTCTCTGGTCGGAGACTGCCACGCCGGGTTTGGGGATCCAAGCAAGGCTGAAAGAGGAGGCCGATACTGGCTGCAAAGGGGGAGCTTGTTTGTAAGAGGCAGGCAGGCCCTAACCCTCTTGTTAAACTGGAAGCTGCCTGAGTCATGTCCAGTTAGTGTGTGGCGCAATCTCCCCACTGGAGCAGCTGGAAGCACCACTGCTTGGGGCTCGAATAGTGGATGAAGCGCTGGAGAACAGGCGTAATCTTGCATCTGCTCCATGGGGCTGGAACAAGAGGGATTCAATAGGGCTTTTCCATTTCAGTGCGCAAGGCCTTCATCCCTACTCAGAAAGCGCTCTCAAAATCTTGGAAGCAGCACTCCTGTGCCAGTCTGGCTTTCTAGGGATGGCTAGTGCCGCTAGGCCTCCAGCCTGTGTCAGGAGAACGGGAGCACCTGTGCAGCCAACAGTCCCATTCAAGAGCAGTGAGTCAGCTCCTTTTGAGAAGAATGCTGGAGGCAGGGAATAGCCAGTAGCCCAGAACTGGTGGGAGGGCCCACACCTCCTCAGAGCAGCGGTGTCCTAGGATTTCCCTTCCCTGCAGGGGAACGTGGCCACAGGCAGTTTGCACAGAAGCCAGTGCCCAGCTGTATCATTCCAATTGTACGGGAGAAGGTCAGGGACTACAAGGCAATGCACATGAACCCCATTATCCTCCTACAGCAAGTGCTTCTGACTAAAGGTTTCTTTCTTATGTACCTGTTACCATAGCATCTGGGCACCGTGGTCACTCACCCCCAACAAGCGAGAGGCACAACTACTTTTACTGTGGGTGTCTGAAGACAGGCATAACCTCTCGCCTTTTTTAGTTAGCAATGAAGCACTCCTCCCCCAGTCACCCCCTTCTGCAAGCCCCCTTGGCTACATGCAGCAACAGGACCCATTAGGGAGTTTAAAGAGGAAGCCAATCCTCAACCAGAACCTGCCTGAGAGCTGGCTCTCTTGGCAAGACCATGCAGTGAAGAGGTCAACACTGAGATGTTTCCCCCCCAGCCCTCTCCTGCAAAACTGTGAGCTCACACTCACTCAGCCCATAGTGCTAGTCAGCTCTGGGCAGCCCCTTCCCCACCAAGGCCGCTACAGACCGTGGAGTTATTCTCTCCAGCCAGGAGCTGAAGCCTCAGGAAGGCCAACACACACTCCTGGTCCTTACAAGGACGGTGCGTGACCAGAACAGCAGAAAGCAACAGAGGACGTACATGCTAGACAAAGAAAGCAGGCACTTGCCCCCTCCCCCAACTCCCAGCTCCCTCTGGTCTTCACAAGTCGTTTGGCATGAAGACCATCTGAGGACTGGTTTGTTCCCTTCTGCTTACAGAGCCAGTCCCAGGCCAGCCACGGGAGGAGCAGCAATGCCGAGGGGCCCAAGCAGTGGTTCTAACCCGTTGGTCAGAGGCACGTTTCCAGCTTGTGCTGAGCGTCAGGGCTCCTGGAGGTGGGAGGATTGGGTCCTACACAGGAATCCAGGCAGCACACTCTCAGCTGCAGCAAACCAAGAGTACAAGCTTGTTACCTATCCTAGGTAGATACCAGCCTGGAGAAGACAGGCCTATCCGTGTCGTCCAGTACAGGGGCACTGCAGAAAAGTTAGTTCTCTCCCCCTCCTGGTGCTACATTAGCCTCTTCCCTAAGCAGTTTATTCTACTCTCTCGCTGCCCCCACCACGTCAGCTAGAACCTCACGGGACAGCAGCTGCTCCCCGATCGCAAACTGGCACTGCTGGGCAGGTACAGACAGCAAGCGCTTTTCTGCCCAGTCAGCCGTATTCTCAGCTGTAGGCCCCACGGAAAGGGGATCAATACGTCAGCACCATTTGGGGTTGGTAGGCCAGAGCTCTTAGAGTGATACTGCAGTGAGTGCCTGAAGTTAGCCAAGGGAACCCAGCATGCCACTGAATACTGGCCATTTTCTAGCTAGCCTGTGTGTCTTTAGCCCTGGAGCTAATGAGATTAAAGCCCTTAAAAATTCTGTCATTCCAGCTTCCACCTTGCTTCCCCTTCCCGCCCTGAACTCCCACCCAGGTTTAGCAGCCACCGTTTCAGCCACCAGTAGATCTACAAACTCGGATGGAAAAGCCAGACTGCATCAACAACCAGTCACCTAACTGAACTCTCTTTCCATTAGCTCATTTATCTGTACTTTAACATTGCAAGACTCAATAGCGACAAAAGCTTAAGTGAAAATTCATTTGCGCCTTTGCTGTAGCTCCTTCTCCCAGTGAAGCCCATAATCCTGCCACAGTCCTGCCCTTTTGGGGAGACAAGACAACAAGCTCAATCTCTTTGAGGGCAGGGGGAGCACTACTCACTTGCAAATACCTTTGCAACAACGTCTGAGCCCAGTTTTGCGCCATTGCCCGCAGCAGGGTTGCGGGGGGACAAATGCCCTCAGTGGATATAAATAAGAGGTGCCTGGCTCATCTTGTCAGTGTGCAGCAGGGGAGAACAAGCCAGAAATCTGTGCCGAGTCTTCTGGGTGCGCGCACTCCCCAGACAAGGGGAATTCTGTCTCCTTAGGGGAGGAAGACCAGCTTTGCCAGGCAGTTATGTGATCAAATAATAGATGTTGACTCTTTCAGAGTCCTGTGAAACTCTGCAGCTACCTGAGACAAGCTCTGGCTGTACCCCCCGGGAAGAGATCCAAACGGGACCAGGAATTTCCTGTCCCACACGAAGGCCTAGGAAAGTATCGGGCTGTTGCCCCAGCTATCGCTGTGAGTGATCCTATTGTTCCAGCTGCTGCTGCAAGCTGCCAGACCTCGCCACTCCTCAGCAGCTCCCCAGAGCAGCTGGCCCAGGGGGGGATGAGGCCCATCAGCCTAGATATGGGAGAATAAGCCAGCAGTAAGGGGGCTCTTTGCCTGGCATTTACTTCTTTCTAGCCGCTGGGGAACTATCCACAATGACTCCCAAGAGCTCTTTGAGTGGTTCTCTCCTGCTCCATAACCCTGCCTCAGTGAGTTTGGGGTCCCTTGTAGCAGGGATTCCCACAAGCCACTGCAGTGGTAGCCAGGCTCAGGGCAGAGGAAAGAGGTGCATCACATTTTAATCACTGCTCTTGTAAAAATCCACAGTGCCCCTTCAGGGTGCTGAGGGCCATTGACCCAAACTGTAAACCAGGGGTAGGCAACCTATGGTGGCATGTGAGATGATTTTCAGAGGCACTCACACTGCCTGGGTCCTGGCCACCGGTCCGGGGGGCTCTGCATTTTAATTTAATTTTAAATGAAGCTTCTTAAACATTTTAAAAACCTTATTTACTTTACACACAACAATAGTTTAGTTCTATATTATAGACTTATAGAAAGAAACCTAAGAACGTTAAAATGTATGACTGGCACGCGAAACCTTAAATTCGAGTGAATAAGTGAAGACTTGGCACATCACTGCTGTAAACCCTGCATATGACGGAAACCACTTCACACCAGGGGTTGCAGCAGCCCCCCCCAGCATCCCTGTGCCCCTTAGATCTGGCCTCTGGTGGGGAACAATGGCAACACCACAGGCCCAGCACATTATTTCACTCGGGGGGACACTGCAGTGCATGTGCAGCTTTGGAGCCCGCTTTTGCCTGTACATTGGAAGAAATCTAGTCACTGCTGGAGCTTCAATTCAGTTTGCCCTAGAGCCGCAAACCAGACTTCGCTTTGAACAGTGGGACTTTTGAGAGGCTATTCGAAGACAGTAATGATCAGAAAAGTGAGTAAGCAGAAATACCCCCAGCTTGCTCAACATGCCTTCTCCCGGCACATCTCCAGGTCCTCCCACACTCCAAAAAAACAACCTGTCAGCAAACATGTTTTTGCTCCTTTTAGAAATGCAGAAGTCAGTGGGGCCGCAGGCAGGCAAGGCAGATTCTATTCGGTGTTATCCATCAGTGCCCTTGGCTCAGTTCCAATACCAGTTAGTTGTGATCCTGCAAGAGGCAGGAGATGCTGCCTGGATGGTTTGTGAAGCTGGCCTGGGTGGTGTTTTAGGAAGTAGTCCTGGGGCTTGTAAATGAAGCCAGTCTGACAGTCAGAAAGTGGTTGCCATTAAAATCTTTTACTAGTCTGCCTTTGCATTCCCTTCCTTTCTGGGCAGAGGATTTTGCATACAGTGGCAACCTGTCTAAGTACAAACACAGCCCCAACCACAGGATGCAGCAGTCTCTCTCATTGGGCCGTTTTGGGGCTTTACAGACTAAAACACTCTCAAGCACGTGGGTAATTATAGCACGGGGCAGATGTGACGGAGGGGCAATTAATTATCCCTTCTCTACTCCCTCTGCTTCTACTGGGTGCAGAAGGAAACTGCTTCCAACCGGAGATCCTAATACCCAGACCCGCATACAGAGGCAAGTTAGATGCCTTGCTGCGCATTCTTCCCAGGATACTCCAGTGTCCCAGCCCTCTCCAATGGGGCCTTCCTCATCCCCTCTTCCCGGATACCTCATCCATTCTCCAGCTTCAGTTTCGCTCTCTAATCCGGTCCGGCCCCTCTATGCAAGTCTGGACTTGAGATGGTCTCTGCGAATGGCCTTCTCCCAGCACCAGCTCATACTCAGCATAGAAACAAGAGCTCCTTATCTCCCCCCCCCCCTCCCATGACACCGGCACTGTCAGCATGTCCCAGACACTCACCCATGCTTTCAGTTGATTCTCCCCATCAGCTCCAAAATCCATCTCTTTCCTCTCTACCCTCGCTCCCAAACCCTGTCCCATCCAGCTACTTTAGCTTTCCCTGAGTCTCACACCGGCATTCCAGCTGGAGTTCTCTCCCCGACCCCCACCTTGGATTCTCTTCACCATCTGTGTCACATTTCAACTCCGCATTCCCACCTTCAGGGACCTGCACAACTCCACCCCGCCTTCATCTTTGGCCTGGCTGCCACCTTCCCGATTCAGGCACTAAGGTCAAACTCTACCTTTTCTCATGCTGCGCCCTACATGGGAAACATCCTCCCAATCCCATGGCCACCCTCCTCAGAGCTCATTTATTAGCCAACCTTACCCATTACATTCTTGTCAAATCCAAAACCCAAGGTGGAGCCACCAAGATGTACAAATAATGGTGGCTGTGTGGACTCTCTGGGTTGGTTACCTCCAGCTGCACTCTGGAGAAATTTACTGTTAGCTCCTCAGGCTAGGTTGCATGCAAGCACACCTGGGACATAGGATAAATAAAAGGTAGGAACCCCACAACCCTGCCCAAGGGCACCTCCCTGACATTCCCAGAAGAAATCTTTTGCTAAAGCCAGACCAGAGGACGTTCCAAAATTGTACTCTCCTTTGACAGGCTGACAAGTGCCTGATCCAAGAGCCTGGGGTTCTCACTTAGTTCAAAGGCTGAATGCGAATTGACATTCTGCTCCCTGCTAGAGCACGTCACTCTGAATACCAGATGCTTTCCAGTTTTATAGACTGTAAGCTCCTCAGGACAGGGGCTGAGTTTTGTCCAGTCCCCAGATGTCACTTCATTTGAATTCACCACATCTCTGCCTTCTGTTCCTGGGGCCAGAGTCCTGCCAAGGCAGGTGCTGACCAACATGGAAATGTACAAAGCAGCCAAAGCCTTCCTGTTCCACACTAGGGGAGGTCGGCCAATCAACAGCTGAGCCAAGCAGCACTGACCAATCCTCTGTGAACAGGATGCATGCAAGGAAGAGTCAAGCCAGCTGCCTGCCCAGCTCACAGCTCCAAAACTGAGAGGGAGAAAAGAGACTTTTCAGAGCATCTACCACACAGACTAGAAGAGGGGCTGATGAGCCAAGGGATTCCCATAGGATAGCCACAATGCCCAGTGCACACAGCTTTGAATTCCTCAGTCATCAATACAGGGGAGCATTTAAACAGTGACCTAGAGGCTTTTAAATCTTCCAGGAGTCAGTGTCCCTTGGCAGTGCCGTGCCACCCTGAAGGTGCCAGGAGGATGGCAGTTCGGGGATGCAGCAGGTTTGATGACAGCAGCAGCAGCTTGAAGCGTCTCCCCCAGCCCTGGGGAGGATGTGCAGGTGTTCTGGTGTAAGGCGTACATGCCAAGGCTCTCCTGATTCAGTTCACTATTTAAAATCTTAAATGGCTTTTCCTGCAGTTCTTTGAGAAGCTCCTGTTCCCCTTTACTGCCCAGCAGCTCTCTGTACCAGAGCCAGCGAGGAGCAACAGTGCAAAATTACCCAGCTCCACACTGCTAGGTGGGCCTTTCCCTCTCCTCCCCACAACTTCCCCTTTCTTAAGAGTATTTGTTAGCTCTGGCACAAAAGAGTCGGCTTTGGTGCATTTTTAGCCTGGTGACAATGCTATGGCCCCACTTCCCAGGCTCAGAGGCCATAATCCCAAGCACTGCACTTGCAGCTTGGCCCCTGCATTGCTGCCTTTAGTCCCTTCCCACTAGCTCCAGGGCTGAGCTCCCAAAGCCAGATCCGAGTTCTGGCTCAGCCGAAAGCAGAGTGATGTCATTCGTCAGCAGGAGAAGCAGCATGCAGAGCAGCACATGCTGCAGCAAACCGCTCTCGCTCCCTTTCTAGGGGTCTGTGCTTTCTGCTCGGCTCCTGACCCCCCTAGACTCCGAGAAGTGCCCAGCCCGCCCCTGGAGGTTTGGAAGTCACCCGGAGCTATTCAGACACTCCCCACAAGTTCCCATTTGAAGAAGCCTGTGGAGCCAGGTAACTGTACATTAATGAAACCTAAATCAACTCATGTCCATCTTCCCAGGGTGTCATGTCCAAGAGCAGGCATAGGAAGCCAGGGCAAAAGGGATTTGTTCTCTTCTCCCCACATCAGGCACACTGCCAGGAGTAGGGAGCGCCCTGGCTGCTGAAAAGCCTGTAAGCTCTGTTCAGGTACTGCGGGCCTCTTGGGAGTGCACGACACTTCACACCCACTTCACCAGGGGACCCAGCACAGGGGTGATGAGGGGTAAATAACGGTCTGCAGAGAGCACTCACTGAACCGCCCAACAATGCATGTTGGGGCAGAGCGTGCACCTGTCCTGTTGGTACTAAGGCGAGGTCCTCCTCCCCCCATGGCTCCAGTGAGAGAATTCCACAGCCCAGGACTCCAGAAACCCCACGTCATACAGGTGGCTCTGGAGACGCTTTCATCTCCCCACTTCTCTCCCTGGCTCTTTGGTATCCCAAATTCCCAGATCCATTAACCATGCGTAGCAATTTCAGTCTACCAGGAGTGGCTGCAGGCTCTCTGGTAGAGCCTTTCCAGTGTCAGGGAGTAGCTCTAGAAGCGACCCCACTAGATGCCCAAGGTACTGGGGAGAAGGCTGATTCACTGACCAGTAAGCAGGCAGGCAGAAGACCGGACCCAGACTCGCTGTTCTGAAGCAGCAGAGTCCAGCTCTAGGCTAGTGCACCGCAGGGCCCACTTGGTACCAATACAGACATTCCGCAGGACACAGCCCCGGGACACAGCACACACGTGGGCTGCTGTCAGCACTAGGCAACAGGGCAGGCTCCGTGGCTCAGGGCAAGTCCAGCGTGGCGCACTGGAGATCTGCGAGGGGCCGGGCGCACTTTAATCTGAAGGCAACTCCGGGGAGCCAGGCAGTGGGAGAGCTCCAGCAAGGCCGCCCTGCGCTAGGGCCAGTCCCCGGGACTCCCCCGGAGCAGCGGAGGGAAGCGAGCAGGTCCCCGGCCCCGGCCCCTGCCCGAGCCCCCTGCCCGGCCGAGCGCCCGGCCGCTCCATTGTCTCGCTCCAGCCGCAGCGCCGGCGCAGCGCCCCCGGCGGGCAGCGGGGACAGTGCGGCAGGAAAGGAGAAAAACAACTTTGATTGGCAGTGATGGGGAGGACTCGCATCAGCATCCCAGGACAAAGAACCTGCCCCGGGCTCGGGAGATGCTCCTGCCCCGGCACCTGCAGCGGGGCGGCTCGTGCGCCCGGCGCGGGATGCTGCGGGGCGAAGCCGTGCGGCGAGGAGAGGACACGGTCCCCGGTGGCCAGCGCCCCCCGGGGCCAGGGGCCAGGCGCCCCGGCAGGGAGGCAAAGTGCCCGCGGCAGCTTCCGGGCTCCGTCCCCAACTTTCCCGGGGCCAGCGGCTGGGCGCAGACTCCCGCACCGCCGGGACAGGGGCCGATTAGCGGGAGACGCGGGCGGGGGCCACCGCAGGCCGGAAGGTCTCCACAGCTCTGCGCGCAGCGGGATGGGGGGCCCCGAACTGGGACGGGAGGTCACCCGCGTCCTCACCTGGCCCTGCAGCCGCTGGCACTGGTTTCCGTGGGGGGGGGCACTGGGGGCACTGGGGCTCACCTGGCCCTGCAGCCGCTGGCACTGGTTTCGGGGGGGGGCACTGGGGGCACTGG
>NC_048306.1:698458-719995 GCF_013100865.1 Trachemys scripta elegans | reverse complement strand
CCCCAACCCCCTCATCCCCGGCCTCACCCCAGAGCCCATACACCCAGCTGGAGCCCTCACCCCCCCACACCGCAACCTCCTGCCCCACTCCCTTCACCTCAACCCCGGCCTCACCCCAGAGCCCACACCCCCAGCTGGAGCCCTCACCCCCCTGCACCCCAACCTCCTGCCCCAGCCCAGAACCTCCTTCTGCTCCCCAATTCTGGCCCCATCCAGAACTCTCACCCCTGCCCATAGGGGAGGCAGGTTTGTATAATTTTTGGTAGTGCCCAGAACGGGTCCAAGTCCCGCCCTCCCCCCCACCTGTTAAGGCTCTGGGAGGGAGTTTGCGTGTGGGAGGGGTGCGGGCTCTTGGAGGGAGTTTGGGTGCAGGCTCCCCGCTAGTCTCCTTGCCGTCCGTCCGGCCCCCTCCCCCTCCCCGTTTGCCCGCCCGCTGGCCTCCTCACCTCCTGCCGCCTCAGCCCTCTCCCACCTCCCCATTTGCCTCCTCACCCCACTCGCCCTCCTGCCTCACCTCCCCACCTGCCTCCTCACCTGGATATCAGGACAAACGGCGTCCCGATCATACCTTGGTCGGGATGTGGGACAAAGGATAAATATCGGGACAGTCCCGATTTCATTGAAGCACGGGGCCCCCCAAAGTGCAGGGCTCAGGGCTGTCCCCCCGATTCACCCTACCCAAGGGACAGCTCTGGGCCCACAGAGTCGGTGCTTATGCACTATGCAACTACAAATAATAATAATAATTAACATCTTCTCTCTTGTTGGGCCCAGGACGCCCCTTATTAACAACCCAGGGCCAGGGGCCAGCTGGGAAACCCTGGCTGTGAGGGGTGTCACCTACCCTTGTCTGTTGCATTGTTGCCCCAGAACACTGGGACACTCCACTCGCTCCAGAGCTGGGTGGTGCCACAGTACTGACTGATCTTGTTTTTCACGTTGAAGGTGTAATACTTCTCGTAGTCCACGCTAGGGAAGGAGAAGATCTTGCCACTGGTCGAGTGCTCCTGAGGCAGAGACAGAAGTTCCCGTGCATGTGAGACAGGGTGGGCGGCTCGGCGCACAAGGAGATGCTCTGAGCACCTGCTGTGAAACGTGCACCCCAAAACTGGGCTCGCCAGGCATGAGTGGAGAATGGAGCTCAGCCCTGCTACAGTCTCCCTCCCTGTTCCCTGTCCACAAACGACAGACTCCGCCCCTGTCCCCTGCTTCGCTATAGGCACAGCACGGGCACAAGGAACCTCATTCCGCCTGTGAGTCCCAGCGCCCCGGAGCTTTGCAAGGTCTGTGCTGCTCGCCAGGGCCTGTGTGCATAGGGGGCTCTCAGCTGGCCCCTGGGCAGCGCTGTGCTTCCAGGTGCTGGAGGGGTTCCCAGAGAGAACGTGTTAGTGGTGGGCTCGGAGGAGAATGGGTTGGGGCCTGCAGCCTGAGATGGGGCATTTGGGTCGCGTGAAGGGTGATTAAAGCCAGAAGAGTCCTGAGGTGCAGTGAAGCAGCAGCATTAACTTAGCCCCAGGCTGGCGTGGCCCTTAGCTCATGGGGGATTGGGAAGGGCAGGGGACCAGTGAATGTGAGCCGTGGGGTAAAGGGGGCAGCGGATGACGGGCTGTGGCCCTTGGGGCCCCCCTCTGAGCTGCCCCTGCCTTGGGTGGCCGCAGGAGGGCCAGGCTGCTGGTTGCCATTACCGTCCATCTGGTGTCCTTGTTGCTTTTGTATCTGACAGCGTATTCCAGGCAGTGGGGCTTGTTGTACATGGAGTCCCAGGTCAGCTGCAGCTGGTTATTGGTTATGTTCTGGATGGTCAGGTTCACTGGCGGAGCGGGTTTCACTACGACAGACAGACAGTACTCTGGCTCGGGGGCGTGGAGCTGGGCTAGGTGCTGCTGCAGCGCCAGCCAGTCCCGCTCAGAGTCCCAGATCCCGTGAAGGGGATGGAGGGGGCAGTTGGGACGTCCCATGCCCTGGACAGGGAACCACTTCACTTCTACAGGTGCAGGGCCGCCCCTAGCCATTTGGGTGTCCTACTCAGCTCCCCCACGGCCTCCCCCCACCCCCCACCAGGGTCTGGGAGGCAGGAGCTGTGGAGGGCCACTTGTGGGGGCCCCACAGGCCCAGAGTGGCCCAGGGGATTAGCGGGGGGCTTGGAGCAGGGGCTTGGAGGGAAGGGAAGGGATCTCCCCCCCTGGGAAGCGGAGCAGTCTGGCCCCACCCCGCACTACTCCCAGCCCCCAGCTGTGTCTCTCCGCGTCCCGCCGCCGGTGAGTGCGTGGGGCATCCTTTCCCCAAACCCCAGAGACATGGCTGGGGCCGGGGCAAGGGAAGCGGAGCGGGCTGGGGCCGTGTCTCTCTGCGTCCTGCCGCCGGTGAGTGCGGGGGGTGTCCTTCCCCCAACCTACCTGCACTCACCGGCGGCGGGAAGCGGAGCGCCACGGCTGGGAGCTGGCGGAGTAGAGCGGGGCAGAGCGGGGCTGGGGCCGGGTTGCTCCACTTCCCGCCGCTGCTGGTGAGTGCGGGGTCGCTGGGGGAAGAGGTGGAATGGGGGTGGGCTGGGGGCAGAGCAGGGGAAAGGGTAAGAGGCAGGGCGGAGGGAGTTGTCTGGGGCCCCACACTCCCCAGGGACGGCCCTGCCCCTCATAGCCGGGACTGGCCGAGGGATAGGGCTGGTCGCCAGGGCTGGTGCTGCTGCGTATGCAGCACACAGCTGCCTAGGGCACCATGAAATGTGGGGCAATTTGGTGCCCCACATTTCATGGTGCTCTACACAGCTGTGTGTGGTGCGTATGCCCCAGGACGGCCCTGTACAGGGGTAATCAACAGGTGCTCGTCACCCCTGCCAGGGTGCGTGAGGCCTAGGCGCACTGAGGTGAATTCCTCTCAAGATGGGGCCTGCGCAGGGAGGGCCTGGCTTTGCCGTTTGCTGACTGTGTTTGCCAGCGCTCTGGGCTGGTCAGCACCAGGCGCTGCACGAGTGGCATGGCCAGCCCAGGCAGCTGGCCTGTGTGACAGAGAGCAGAGAGGTGGCCAGCCCTTGTGTGGTGGGTGGGGCTGCCCTCAGGACCCCAGCAGGCCCTTCCACATGGGGCAGCAGAAAGGCCCTATGGCGGGGTGTTCACCCCAGTGGTGCAAGAACTGGGGGGGCCAGAGCCCCCCCACTTTTTGAAACGGAGGGGTCTGGCCCGTCCACTTTTCACCGGGGCAGACCCTACCCCCTTCCCCTCCTCTTTCCCCCCAGGCCACACTCCCTGGCCAGGCCAGTGTGGAGCCCAGGCAGCTGTGGGGGGCCATGGTGTATCCTCCACCTGAGAGCAGCCCCCAGCCCGTGTCCCCGGTTCCCCCGCCCAGAGCAGGTGGAGGTGGAGGGTCTCACAGCTGACCACACGGCTTTTACCATGGCCAGGCTGCAGCTCCGCGCCCCTGCTGGAGCCGGGTCGGGGAAAGCCATGTGGGCAGCTGTGGGGAGCCTGGGTCCCTCCACCTGCCCTGAGTGGGGCGTCCAGGGGGTGGACAGAGGCTGCTTTTGGCCCACCCCGGGGGCGGGGCTTCAGGGGGAGGGGCTGGGGTCCCCAGGCCCCCCACTTTTGGGAGAGCTCCAGTGCCCTTGGTTCACCTGCAGGGCTACGGTGGCTCAGAAGGGGCTAATTAACATGGGAGGCTGCACCTGGGGCGAGGCAGCCTGAAGCTGGGCTGCCGAGTACTGACCCGTCTGGCAGTGTGGGGGGGCTGGTATAAAGCTCGGACGTGACACCCCAAGGGGCTGCAGCTGCTCTTGGCCTAGTGCGGAGAGGAGCAGCAGCCGGGGAACCAGCCGGAGGGACAGGGTCACCCCAGGGCTGGTGGAGAAGGAAGCCCGTGGAGGGCAGAGTGGGACGAGGCCCAGGGAAATGGCAGCATGGGGAGAGATGATGCAGACCTTTGCTACTGATTGTCGTGGCCCCTACCTAGGGAAGTGGCACAATCTCGAAGTGGGAGGGCTGCCTGGAATGGCCCAGTGCGCCTGTGTTACCCTGTATCAGGGGGTAGCCGTGTTAGTCTGTATCTACAAAAACAACAAAGAGTCTGGTGGCACCTTAAAGACTAACAGATTTATTAGGGCATAAGCTTTCGTGAGTAAAAACCTCATCCGAAACTTGCATCCGAAGAAGTGAGGTTTTTACTCACGAAAGCTTATGCCCTAATAAATCTGTTAGTCTTTAAGGTGCCACCAGACTCTTTGTTGTTTTTGTGTTACCCTGGACGGGACACACTGTAGTGAGCTGGCCGGGGGGCCACGCCACGGAGAGGAAGCACTACACCTCCAGAGAGCAAGAGGGGCTGTGGTGTGAGCGACCAAAGGAAGGGGGCATCAGATGGGGCAGAGCTAATCTCCAGGTGCAGCCACAAGGGGGCGCCCCAGCAGAGAGCAGAAGCCCCATTGCAGGCCCTTACTGGTTCTTTTCCAGGGAACATTTAGTAGTGCCAGGTGATGGGGTTCAGAGGGGCTCGATCTGAAAACCGCTGTCTCTAACTAGGTAATTTCCCAACGTTCCAGCTGACGTTCAGGGCACCCGGGCATTTCAGTGAGCGGCGCTGACACTCATCAGCAACAGCTCACTTTCCGTGCCCTCATCTCTGTAAAGTCCTCAGGCATCAGAACGGGGAGGGCACTGGCCAGTTCCTGTGTATCTCACCCCACCTGCGTCCCTGGCACCCTGGGTTGAAAGGGGGCATGTGAAACCTCAGGGCATTGGCATCTTTGTGGGGAAGTTGGGCAAGGGCGTGGAACCCGAGTTTATAATGTGAACCCTTCTCCTTTGCTGAGAAACAGCTGCTGCTCCGTAATAGTCACACATGACTTGAACCCGGAGAGGCCATTGGGACCGAGGGACAACAGCGCCTCCTAATGAAGCAAGAATTTCTGGAAGAACGCAAAGCTGTTATTTCTCTCCTCCCCTTCATCCCACTGGCCCCCAAGGAATGTGTGACCAACAGTGACAGCGTCCCTTCACCTCTTCCTGATGTGCAGCGGCCTCTGGGCTGGGACTATAGAGTGGGGGAGGGAGTGGGCATGCAGCCAGTCCTGGATGGAGCTTCTGCACCAGCATGGACCATGGGTGTCAGCTCGCTGGTGCAGCCTGAGCTGGGCAGGTGAAGCATGAGCTGTGCTCTTCCATACCTAGGTCCTGCAGCTTCATGCTTTTGGTGGGGATGACGAGGCTCCTGCCCTCATGGCTGGCATTGACGTGGATGTAGAAGGTGCGGAACTGGATGATCTCGCTGTGGTTGAACCAGCAGCCCGTGTTGATGCCCTTCTCCTGGAGGTAGTACTTGCATTCCACTGGCATGACAGAGCTGGTTATGGAGAGAGCTCAGAAATCAAGGACAGCAGAAAACTGCAAAGCCCAAGGTCCTTGGTCCTTACGGATGCTGCCCTCAGCTCTGCTCTTTGAATGATCTCTGCTGTGCACTCCAGCCCCTGGCCCTTGTGCTGGGTGCAGTGCCCCTCCTCTCTCAGGACTTCCGCCTGCCTGGGGAAGGTCTGAATGCACCTTCTGCTCTGGGCTTGGTTCTGGGGCTGAGGAGCAGGTTTGGCACCGTTAGACAAGTGCTGGTGCGATTCTGAGTCACCCAATGGGGAATTTGCTGGCTCTGTTTAGACTGGAGGCTGGGCTAAGGTGCAGAGCCCAACCTTTCCAGGTACTTGGAGCTCCAAAGGTGGTGTCACAGGCTGCTCCCCACTGAAGACAAAGTGCCTGTGAGAGAAGCCCGTTCCCCATTGGGTGCCGCCAGCAGCACGGCCCTGCGTGTCAGGCAGGGAGGGCTCGGTCCTAGGATGGCACGAAAGAAGCAGACTCTCCAGGGTTCCCGAAGCTGCCAGACTGGCCCCTTAGGGGTTCAGCTGTGGAAGTGCCCTGGCTCCCTGCCAGGGTTCAGACCAGAGCTTCAGAGTCTGGCTCTTGGGGACCCTCCCTGTAAAGAACCCAAGAATTGTCTTGGTGTGATCAGGGACTCTGCAAGAAGTGCCAAGAGCAGGACAGCTCTGCTCTCCCGCGGGCCCCACCCCCAGCGTGCCCTCTTGCCTACAGCCCCATCTCAGCCACTCCCTCTTGTGTTCCAGCGCCACAGGGCGGCCAGGCAGAGCCAGTCCCCACACCTCCAGCTTCACTGGTGGCAGGAGAGGGAAACTTTCCCACTGCTTCCAGCTCTGCATCAAGCCTGGGCACAAAGCATGCCCCATGCTGCATAGCAAGGTATTTGAGTACCCCCGGGGAACCCATCGCACTTCCTTGAGGATGGCTACTGGCCTCGCATTGGTCTGCTTGGGTCATGCTAACGGGGAATACAACCCACAGGACGAGGTAAGAGCAGCCCAGCCCCAAAGAAGAGTTGCCTACCTTGGGGGAAAGTACCAGTAATACAGCGAATAATTGGCTGTCGGCATCTCTTTGCTGCCCCACATACAGGTCAGGTACTGATCGTTGAAGAGTACGCACTCCACGCCTGCAAGGGGAAGCACATTTTGTGGCTGAGTGACCTGCTCAATTCAGCTGCAGAATCAGGACTAATCCCAGAAGCCCTGACGCCCAATCCCCGCTCTGCCCACTAGCCCACCCTTCAAAGGAAGTGTATCGCAAAGCCAGCGCTGTGTCAGAGGGGAGCATGCGAATGGCCAACCCACCAGGGAGGCAGATTCCTGAGGCGGGGTGGGGGTTCAGATTGCAGCATGTACAGACATTCTGTGGGCGAGGCAGGTGGGGAGCATGTGCTACAGAGGCGGCTCAAGTCCCTGCCTTTCTAACCCACAGAAGAGGATTTATGTTAATTTTTCAGCTAAGTTGGTTCACTGCTTTGGGGTTATGTGTGCATCCCGAATGCCATCTCTCTATACACTGTGCTTGGATAACGCCAATGCCTGAAGATAGAGATGCCAGACTTGGCCGGGTTTGTAGGTGTTGGTACGTTGGGAGGAATACGTTCAAGTGGAAGAGCATTGTGTAAGGAGTTTCAAGCTGATGAGCAGTTATCGTGAGCCAGTTCACACCTGCACTCAGCATTTGGCTCTCTGGGATCAGTCTAAGGTGCTGGAATGGTGAAGAAGATTGGGGACCCCGGCTCGGTTTGGGCTTTAGTAGTTTGCCATAGGAGGCACCCAAGTCAGAGCTGCAAAGCTTTCTGTTCTGTTCAGGTTCTTATCCTGCCCTCCTCCTCTGCCTTCCGGTGCATGACGTGATGTAACTGACATCTGCCGCATGGGGCATGTTCTTTTTCCCTTTCACTCTTAGCAGGAAATTGCGTAGGGATTTGAAAAAACAAGAAAAAAAAAAAGCATTAGTTGACACATGCCCGGTGCTCTGGGTCTGTACTAACAAAGGCAGGCTGGAGAAGTGTGCCAGGCACTCAGAACCGAACGTGGTGAGGTCAGTGCTGGTTTTTAGTTCCTGGGGGAGTTCATGCCACAGGCAGGGACTTTATCCTGGTGGTGAACAGCTCTCCTGCATCAGAAGAGCAGAGCTGTCCTTGGCCCAGAACTTTTGGCTCCTGGAACTTTAGATATCCTGCACCCAGGCTCGTGAGCGCAGTGAAGATCTGGACCAAGATCTTGAACTCAACTCTGTGTTCTATGGGAAGCCAACACAGGGAGAGGAAGACAGGTGTGACGTGCTCTTGATAGCCCATGTTGCTGAGACGCACTGCAGCATTTGGCACTGGTTGGAGTTTTCTGGGGGCTGAGGACTTCGTGCCCAAGTGTCTGAGTGATGGAGTTTGAGATGATCTGGTGTTTGAGAGATGGAGATGGCAGAGGGTGTGGCATGTACTGACACCCCTGGATTTGAGATGACCGGAGTTGGGGTTCTGCTTTCAGACAATTGGACAGTGTAGGGGGGCAGTCACCCCACACCAGCCCTGAGAGGGTTAAAGGCAGCCCTGGGGCTGAGAGCCAATAGGAAAAGACTGGGAGGCAGCCAATCAGGGCCAGGCTGGGCCCTATAAAAGAGCTGCAGGGCCTGACAATAAGACAGTCTCACTCCACCCCTGGAGTGGGAAGGGCCTAGCTGCCTGGGAGCACAAGGGTACCTGGGGCAGAGCAGTGCTGGGGAGCTCCAGGCTGGCAATTCCCCAGGCTGAGGCCTCGTTAAAGGCCTAAGCAGGTACTGGGGCTGCAGAGGTGTAGCCTGGGGATAGGCAGAGGCAGCTGGTCCGACCCCCTTGCCAGTGATGAGTAGCCATTACAGACTGCGTCTGCCCCAGGGAGCGGGGGCTAGATGATGACTGGCAGTAGCCACTGAGGCAAGGTGGGCCTAGAGAGTTGGGGGTTCCCCTGGGAGGGGAGACCCAGAGTGTGGGGATTGCTGTGGGGCAGAACCTCCAGGGTAAGGGGCACTGGGGTCTGGGAGGGACACGGGCCTGTGGCAGATGAGACGTCGGCCAGCAGCAGGCGCTCTGAGGCTGGAAAGAGCTAATTCCCAGATGACCAGCAGGAGGTGCTGTGCCGGCGAGTCAGCAATCTGCTCCGGACAGATTACAAAAGAAGGTCAATAGCACTGAGATCCCCAACTTCACCTACCTGGGGAAACTCCTGGGGCAGGTTTGAGCCAAAGCTCTGTGGCACATCTTGAGTTTAGCGAGAGAAACGAGAGATTCTCAGAAACGGCTTCTCTTGTGGCTGGGGCACTGGCTGTGGGCCACGTAAGAGCACAGCCAGCTCTCAACTAGTTCCAGCCTCCCCAGACCAGGAGAACAAGGGGGTTACAAGAAGAAATAGATCTCGTTTCATTTTACACAGCGCGCACAGTCCCTGGTGGGAAGGGCAAGCGGCGCTGAGACTGGACAATTCCTGTCCTAAAAACAGGACATGGCAGAGCAGAAACACACCCGATTGTAAGCAGCACCCTCCCCTCTGCCTGCACTGGGCGCTCTCGTTTGCTTGGGAATGAAAGCCCTGGTCCACTGGCTGCTCTCCTTCTCAGCACCCTGGCCTGGTCCCGCCTCTGCCCGCCCTCACTACGGCGGGGTTCGCCTGCTTCTCTGGGGAGTCACTGCCCAGGGCGTATGTGTGGAAGGGCCTGCTGCTTATCCTGCTCTCCCAGAGCAACCATGCCCAAGTGGGTGGGTTGTGTACTGGCTGCCAGGAGCAGCACAGCGACTCCCCGGCCCAGGATGGAGAAGGGGATTCTGAGCAGGCCAGGTTTTACTGAGCTCGCTGCAATACGTCAAGGAGAGAGGAAACTCTGAGTCTCCTCAGCCAGCAGCTCGGCTTGCCTCAGGCAGGGCCAGACTAAGGCGGAAGCACTACAAGCCCACGTCACGGGCCCAGCTCCTGGTGTCATTTGATGAGACCAGAATCTGTTTTCATTTAAAAAAAAAAAAAAATTTTTTTTTAAAAGAATTGTTGCTAGCCCCCCTGGATGTCAAGAAAAACTTGAACATGTAACTTGAGTATAACTGACTCATGCCTGAGTCTGCAAAGAGCCTGAACCGATCGCCCCAAGGGGGGTGAATTCCAAAACCTGTGGCCATTGCGAGGCTTGGGGTGGGGCTCCGGGGCTCCTTGTGGCATGTGCCGAAGGCTCTGCCTTGCCGTGCCATGGCTCCTGAGCCCATGAGGAGGCGGTATGGGTGGTCAGGGATCCAGGAGAGAGGCTGTGCTGGAGAATTCCCCAGGGCATTATGCTGTTTCATTGTGAAATGGCCTCCCTTTTAGGAGCTGCCCCACAGCTGGGGCTTTGCCGGTGCTGGTTAGTACCTGTGCAGTGAGAGCTCGTGACTAGATGGAATTGTCTGTGGGGCGAGTAACCCCTGCCCCCGAGCCCCCTGCACAGCCCACACCCCTGTGACTTCCATCCATGTGACCAAGGCTCAGAACATTGCTCTTTACTAACATGTCTTGTGGCCTGAAAGCCCCATGCTGGCCCCCTCCCCACTGTTGTGGGGCCACATGGGTGCTGGGTCTCATCAGCACAGGGTGCTGTGCCCAGCCTGGGAAGAGCCAGTTCTCCAGTGACAGCTAAATACAGCTGTTAAATCCCTCACCCTGCTGCTGCTTCTCCTCCCCGCTTTCCCCCCTGCTCCCACCTGCTGAAACTTTCCACTGGTTCCTCCTCCTTTGCAAACCCAATGGCTGAGGCAGTGCCACTTCCCCAGGCCGAGCGCCCAGCAGCCGGCATGACCCATCCGGCCAGGCTCTGGCTGAACCCAGCTGAACCCTGGGTCTGTGTATGACAGTCGGCGAGCTGGGGCCTGGAAAGTCCCTGCTGAGCCTGCAGGCAGGGCTGTGGTGAGCAGCGCTTTGTAAATAGCCGCAGGACGCAGGCTCAGGAGAGCCCTGCCCTGGCTCTGGGTGGCTGTGGTCAGTCAGCAAAGAGAAACCAGGGCAGCAAAGTAGGCCATGCCCCTGAGCTGGGGCTTCTGGCCTAACCCTGTCAGAGCCCCTCAGGCCCCCCAGGACTGGGCCTACAGGGGGTGCGACGGCTGCATTTCAGCCTCTGTGGGCAGACTCCTGGGTGTGCCTCAGGGCTGGGCTCTGAGGGGCTACTGCCAATGCTTCGGAGGCTCCTCCGGGGGTACAGGACACAGCACCTCCCTTATGGCAGGGGGTCTCAACCAGGGTACGCAGAGCTCTGCCGGGGGGACATCAATGCAGCTAGATCACTGCCTACTTTTACAACAGGCGACATAAAAAGGATAGTGAAGTCAGTACAAGCTAACATTTCACACGATGACTTGTTTGTACTGCTCTATAGACTATACACTGAAATGTAAGTACAAGCTTTATATCCCAACGGATGTCTTTTATAACTGTATGGTAAAAGTGAGAAAGTAGCAATCTTTCAGTAATACTGTGCTGTGACACTTGGTAATTTAGATCTTTATAAGCTAGTAGTTTTTAAGTGAGGTGTAACTTGGGGTACGCAAGACAGAGCTGACTCCTGAAAGGGGCAGAGCAGTCTGGGAAGGTTGAGAGACACTGCCTTAAGAGCAGGAGGGGTAGCTGTCCTGTATGCAATGTCCCCATGGGTCAGGGGCATAGAGTCATTGAATATCAGGGTTGGAAGGGACCTCAGGAGGTATCTAGTCCAACCCCCTGCTCTCTTTCATAGCCCTGGGGGAGACAGCCACGCCCTACATGGGTGAAGCGGGGGCTGGGTGTAGCCATTCTTGCATTATTTTACACACCATAGACTGATGCAGCACACTGGTCATTGCTCTGGAGTAACCCTGGTTAAAAAGGGCTGTGCTAATTAGTGGATTGGGATGGGCTGAGGAGAGCCCCAAAGGCTAATTAGCCCATTAACCAAGAGGTAGAAAAGGCATAGGAAGAAGTGCACAGGGAAACCGAGAGAAGCAGGCCTTTCAGAGTCAGAACCAGGTGAGATCTCCCCCAGGGAAAAGACCTTCCGTCTCCTCCATCCTTGGCGGAGTGAGCTAAGGATTGTAGGATATTGTAAATACAGAGCAGCATGACTTTGTGCAGGTGGGGAGAAGAACAGGGTGAAATAAGCCATGAGGCGGTTGGCCAGAAGGTCTCTGAGCAGTGACAAGAGACAGGAGTGGGACACCCCCTCCCCCCATCCCTCTTGGAGGCTTGGCTGGGATCTGTAGCCAGTAGGGGAGTTTGGCAGCCTGGAGGGGACCCTGCAGTGGCTGGTGAAACAGCAAGCGGAGCTGTAGAAGGCTCTGCCAAGTCTCCAGCAATCCCACCCCCTGGACTGGCAGCCCTTGCTTGCCTGGCTGGCCGAGCAGCGAAAGCGCCTGCCTGCAGGACTTCCTGAGAGACCCAGCAGCAGCTTCCAGAGCTGGTGGTGAGTCCTGCGGTGGGAGATGGCCACCAGACGTCCAGCCTAGGGCAGTGTAGGATGGGCCCTGCGGAGGATCCAATGAATTCCTGGGCACCTTGGAGAGGGCAGCTATGGGGGGCTCTGAGTGAGGAGCAGGCCAGGAATTATGAGGTGATTCAGGCCACCATCTTGAATCAGGTGCGTCTGTCCACTGAACAGTACCACCAAAAGTTCTGATCCACAAGGTGGGTGGGGGTTTGTGGGCCACCTGCTGGCTGCAGCCAAGACACCCAAACAGTGAGGAAGATAATGGACAGACTGAACAATTCCTCTAGGGCCTCCCCAAGAACATAGGGGTGTGGGTCAGCTGGCATCAACCAGGTTCTGTGGCTCCCAACATGAAACTGAGGAGGAACTTGCGAAGGCAGATCTCCCCAGGAGAGAACTGACCTGACGGGGTGGGTGTTTGGGAGGAAGACCAGAGAACCTCCAGCTGGAAAGGAGATGGAAAAGGAGAACCCAGAGGAGCTCTAGCCGGGGCTTGTCCGTTACAGGTTACCAGTGCGGGTGGCTGGGACTCATTAAAAAAAAGATTGCCAGTACATGGAATGCAGTTTTCCCAAGTCTCGTATTTGGGCCAGGACTGGAGGGAAGCAAAAGGGATAGAAACTGTTCTCCATTTCACTAAGGTTATATTGGAAACAGGTGGGGGTAATGGAAGGGCTGCCCTGCCGTGATGGGTACCGACTGGAGCCCTTTCTCCATCAGGAAACAAGCTGGTGTAAGGGGTTCTCAGACTGGGGAAGAGGAATCCCAAGAAGGGAAAAATTAAACCTGAAGGGAGAGAAAATAAACCAGAGGAGGAAGGAAAGGAACCCACTAGGCAACCGAGCCTAACTCACGATGAAAGGGAAGAAAGACAACCCAAGCCCTTAACGGAGGCTGAGGGACCCTCACAAAGTTTCCAGGGAGATGAAGACCAGGGGTGGGTTGGCGGTTAGGGCGGGCCTGAGAGCATGAACAAGCCGAGGGATGGGGGAACAGCCCTCAATCAACCAGCAGACGCAAAGGCTGCCCATGGTGTGAAGACTTGTGAGCTGAAACCGAGCTGGGGGTGTGAGTGAGCCTCCCAAGGGGCCCTAGATGATTACCCAGGGACAGAGGAAAAGATCTGAGGTTAGCTCTGCGAGAGCTAAAACAAACATCGCTCTGGCTGTGGTGGTGCGGGCAGTGGCCGGGTCCCAGCCCGTGCTGCCATGTGCACGCTGCTGTTTTTCACATGCGTCTGGCTGCTTGGGCTGGGGGCTCGCTCCCAGCTGCGAGGTGGACACACCCTTAGGAGCCAGCCTGAGAAGAGCAGAGCTGCTGAATGGATTGTTGGGCCCAGACTTTGTTCAGTGGCCCAAGGCAGCAGCACGGCTTGGGCCTCTCCCAATCGACACCTGTCCCTGTTGCCTAGCCCCCCCAGGGGCAGTGCATGCTGGGACCGGTCATCTCCTGGCCTTGGTCTGTAGTACAGTCGAGGTGGTTGCAATGATCGTGTAAGTGTGGCATTGCTTTCAACTCTCAACCAAGCGCCAGCTTTGCCAGAGGCCCCAGCTGAGTGTTCACCATGTAGGCAGGGTGGGGAGAGACGAGCAGCTGTCTCGGGCGACCCCCCCCCCCCAAATGTTAAGTCTGGCTCGGGACAGAACCCAGTTTCTTGCCTTTGCCCTCAGCGCAAGACACGTGCAGGCTGCTGGTGGTTCTGATGTTCGAGTAGCAGCTGGCTGATCAGGATGGCTGTACAGCTAGTGTCGGATCTGCCCCCGCCCCCCTCGGGCTGACCTGATGTGCTGGGTGCTGTACAAACACCGCTAGCTACAGTTCCTGCCCCCAAAGCCTTACAGCGTAACAGGCTGTGTGATGGGAGTGTCCCTGTCAATGGGGGGTGGGGCGACGGTGACCCAAACTCACATGTTAAGTGCTACTGGCCCTGAGCTAAGGGGACAGCCAGGGTAACTGAATTTAGCTCACAGTTTCCCACTTCAGGCACTGCCAGCTGGGAAGGAGGAGGGGGAAAGTGGTTTCTATTACAATGGGACAGATTTATCTGTACAGGAAACGAACCCCCAATTCTGCAGAGCTCTCCAAACTGCCCTTCAGTAGCACTTCCCAACCCTGCCTGTCTTAGAGACTGTTCGTTATTTCTGAGCTCAGACCTGGGCTAGGTGCCTCCTACATGCTCCAAGGCATGGTCCCTGCCCGGGGGAGGCTGCAGTCTGGCATGAGCCTGAAGGATGAGGGGGTGATGACAGGCCACCAGGAAGGCAGTAAAGTGGGGCACTGGGCACCAGAGATGATCTTGTCTGGATGGGGAGGGAGGTGAGTCCACATCAGAGACCCCAGGAGGCGGAAGGAGGTGCTCAGGGCATGGCTGAGGGATGGGTACGGCTCCGAGCAGGAGCCGAAGCTGGGTGCTGGCAGCAAGATGCAGTTGGCCTCCATGCGCTGTCGTGCTCAGCAGCGAGAGGGCTTCGGGAGGGAAGATGAGCTTGGGCTTGGCCTTGCTGTGCCTGTGCTGAGGCACAAGTGAGAAAGGCGCCGAACCCACAGGAGTTGCTGGGCTCACTCAAGGAGTTCCAGGGTCTCCGGCAGAGAGGAGAGCTGGGACCCGTCTTGCATTGCTCTGGGGAGTGCAGAGCTCACTTAGGCACTACATGAATAATTACCCCAAACCTGGGGGTACAGAAGGTTCGGGGAAGCGCTCTGACGTCGAGCATGTCAGAATGAAGGTTCTCAGTGCAGCCGAGTGGCTCCAAGAGCGAAGCACAGGGCCTGAGATGGGCCTGCTAAAACGTACACAGGTGGTGGCCTGCTTGAAGGACAGCCAGCACAGAGCCTGCTGCAAGAGGGGCTGTTCTGCACCAACCTGAGGCTTCCCCGAGGCAAGGAAGAATGGGCAGGCTGGAGAAAACGGGTAATGGAGCTCGTTACTGACTCCGGGTGGGCTCTGCCCAGGTTTGTGCAGCAATAAAGAGGCTCCTGGAAGCAGCAGGAACAGAGACTCCCACTGACTTGACAGGCCTTTGGAGTGGGCCCTCTGCAGCCAGTGGGTTCTGGTTGTTTCCACTCCACCCAGCGATAGGTATACAAAGGGTTAACAAGTTGTTGCAGGATCAGGCAGCCCTGCTCCAACCTGGAAGGGTCAGGCTTGGGGGGAGAACGCAGCAGCTTGAACTTTGTGCCCCTGCTCGCCAGAGCCTGTTGTGGGGCTGCTGGTTGATTTGTCCCAAATGACTTAGCAGACTGGCCTCTCACCAGCAGCTGCAGGTGGTGCCCTGCCTGAAGGGGCAGGAGCTAAATTACAAACCTTTTATTTCCTTAAGCCTGACGGGGACCCAGTGTTGCTTGTCCCGAGCCCAGGCGTGAGCCAGCCACACCCCGTTGTACCACTGGCCTGAAAGCATTGCTTCTGCTATTGCCTGATCAGCATTACAACTGCCCCAGAAATCGGTGCAAGGCAAAGGAGCAGGGTTCTGCCAGGCCTGGGGGGAACCGACATCCACGTAGATGACAGGCTAGGTATGGAGACATCAGGAAGAACGGAAAGGCAGGTAAAACTCCTGAAGGCAACTGAGGCTGCAGGAGTAAAATTAGATAAAGAAAAGTGCCGACAACCCCAGCTACAGTCGTTATGTCTCTTTTTTTTCCCCCTTCCCTTCCAGGTGCTGTACAAGGAAGAACCCACACTGGGAGGCAAACGGCGCATCGCTAGCTCTTACTAGCTCTTACTCTCCCTGCACCTGGCAGGCCCTGCCAGCCCTGGTCTTGGCTTGCTGGGAACGTGGCCTGTGAGGAAAGCCAGGCCGGGGGAATTGCTCGGTGTGAGGGGTGTCTGCTGGGGAAGTCCCTCGGGAAGCAGGTCAGAGAGCTGCAGGATGAGGTGGCTTGTCGGGGAGCAGGAGGACTTAATTGACAGGATGCGCATGGATACATCTGGGTGGAGGATTCTGGCTGACTGCAGACCGAGAACCAGCTGCTCTATGGGGAGGAGACTGGCGGCTGGCCACCTCGGGCAGTAGCTTGTGCTCTCCCCCAGCCCACCCCAAGTCCCTGTCCATTGAGGTGAAAAACCTGGTAGCTGTATTGACAACAGGAGGTGAGGGGCAGACCCCAGTGGCTGAGGAGCCATTTGCCTCCAGAGCTGGAGGATCACAGCCACAGCAGCCGAGAGGAGGATGCGCAGGATGCCAGAGGTCAGAGATTCCCTTCTGAGGAGGATGGAGGCGTCCATCTGCTAACCCATGATGTCCTGGGAGGTGCAGGCACTGCCTGGAGCCTGCATCCAAGATCTTATGGAAAGGCTGAAGCGGCTCATCCATCCCTCTGACCACCACCCTATGCTGCTTATCCACCTGGGCACTAATGACACTGCTGGGTCTCACCCTGAGCAGATCAGCAGTGACTCCAGGCTCTGTGCATGAGGGTGAAGGAGTCAGGGGCACAGTCTGGGTCCATCCTTCCAGGTGAGGGGAAGGGCCCAGGCCAGAACACGCATCCTGGAGATGAATGCAGGGCAGCGCAGATGGTGTCGAAGGAAGAGCTTCAGTTTCTTCCACCATGGGACGCTATTCAGGGAAGAGATTGGGCACAAAGACTAGTTATCAATGATTCACTGTCAAACTGGGAGGGTGGATCTAGTGGAGTCCTGTGGGGGTCAGTCTTGGGTCTGGCCCTAGTCATTATTTTAATTAATGACTTGGATAATGGAGTAGAGTGCGCGCTTATAAACTGTGGTAGGAGGAGTTGCAAGCACTTTGGAGGACAGGATTAGAATTCAAAACCATGACAAATTGGAGTATTGGTCTGAAATCAACCAGATGAAATGCTGCAAAGGCAAGTGCAAAGTACTACACTTAAAAAGAAAAACCAAATGCACAACTACACAATGGGGAATAACTGGCTAGGTGTTAATACTGGTGAAAAGAATGTGTGGGGGGGTTATAGTGGCTCACAAATTGAGTAAGAGCCAACAATCTGCTGCAGTGGCAAAAAAGGCTGAGATCACTCTGGGGTGTATTAACAGGAGTGTTCTATGTAAGACACAGGAGGTGACTGTCCCGCTCTGCTCGGCACAGGTGAGGCATCAGCTGGAGCACTGTGCCCAAAACGGGGGAGACAGAGTACAGAGGAGAGTAACAAAAATGATGATGATAGGTTTAGCCCTTGTCTACATCTACTTTGATATATCTTGTGTTGCTCAGGGGTGTGAATAATCCACACACCTGAGTGACATAAGTTACAGCAACCTAAGTGCCGATGTAGAGAGCGGTGTTTCGGAGGGAGAGCTTCTCCCGCTGACACAGCTATCACTTCTCGTGGAGGCAGGAGTTATTAAGCCGAGGGGAGAGCTCTCTCGCGTCAGCAGAGTGTCTCCACCACAAGCGCTACAGCAGCATCGGTGCCGCTGTAAGTGCTGTAGTGTAGATGTAGCCTTAGAAAACCTGACTATGAGGGAAGGTTAAAAAAAACTGGGCATGTTTAGTCTTGGAAAAAAGACGACTGAGAAGGGACTGATAAGTCTTCAACTATGATAAGGTCTGTTTAAAGGAGGACTGTGATTAACTGTCCTACCTTCAGTGGACATGGAGAACAAAAAGTAATGGGCTAAATCTGCAGCAAGGTAGATTTAGGCTAGACATTGGGGAAAATCTTTCTACCTACAAGGGTAGTTAAGCTCTGAAATAGGCTTCCAAGGGCTATTGTAGAATCCCCATCAGTGGAGATTTTTGAGAACTGGTTGGACAAAGACCTGCCAGGGATGGTCTAGGTTTACTTGGTCCTGTCTCAGCATTGGGGGCTGGACTAGATGACTACTAGTGGTCCCTTCCAGCCCAACATTTCTATGATTAAGAGAAGGGACGAAGACAGAGCCAGAAGTCAAAGTGCCTAAAATGACACCACCTAAACATGTTTTGGAGCCGCTGCAGTTCCATAGTTGGGTTAAAGGCTTGGAGCACATTTATACAGCATGTGCACTCAAAGGTCCTGTTTTGTCACAAACCGCATAACACGGATTAATGTCTGAGCGGGTCGAGGAGATCCTCTGAGCTGCAAGGGAAAGGATCTGAGTCCGTGTCCAGGGGGTGGGGGACTACAGGGTGATCTCTCACCTTCACGTAGCCAGTGGCCTGTGCTCCCACTGCCATGCTGGTGCCTCTGCATTCATTTATTGGTCAATAAAATTTGCAGAATTTAGCAGATTTTAAACATTTTTGGCGCAGAATGCCCTCAAGAGTAACAGATGCTGCCAGCTGTGGTTTTGCTGGGATGCACCTCTTATGCCGAGATGATGGGAAGCCTGCAGCTAGTTTTCCAGACACCGAGAGCAGGTGCACCCACATAGAGAGAGAATGTTTGAACAACAGGGCGCTTGAGAGAGGAGTGGTATCTGCAGGGTCTCTATCACTCCAATTAGTGACGTGGCGCTGGTCATGAACAGCAATGCTGGTCGAGAGAGCTCTCGCATGTGGGAGGCAAGCCCAGACAGAGCACTGGCTGCCTGTTCAGCGAGGATCCCAGTTTATTCCTGAGGTTCTCGGAATGAGAGTAACACACAAGGGCCTGCCAGCCTCCCCACTGACAGCAGAACAGACTAAACCAGAGACTAGAGCTGATACACATCGAAAAACTATACCCACGGTGCAGATACTTATCAGGGCCTCACATCCTGCTGCTAAACTCCATGCAGTGAGAGAGGGACTCTCCATGACAGAGTTTGAGTAGCTCTGGTAATTGCATTGCAGGCCCATGGGCCTGGCAGGACTTACAGGAAAAGATTGTGTTCTTTAGTCTAATAAAGCTCCTCATTCAGCATTACAAAAAACCGACTCATTCTCTGAATCTTTGCTGCTGGCCTGTGGTTCACAGCTGACCCTTCCACTTCCCTCTCCAAAGAGAATGGATTTGAGCAGCACCCGCCTCCTGCCCCACTCCTAAAACCTGAGGCCAGTGCTCTGAGGGTTCAAGCTGGAGACTGATGAGATTAGAGCCTCTTTCCCCATGGAGATGAGGGTGGGCGCTTGGCAGCTTTGCAACTTAGTACTTCCAGTGCGGGATCTGGCCTTGAGTCCCCCCATGGCCTCTTGCTTGCCGCCGCAGTGGGGGAAGCAGAGAGCTCAGGAGCGCCCCACTGCACTTCCCCACTGCCTGCAGCCAGGCAGGAGTGGTGCTGATAGGCTGCTCTGAGAAGGTAGAAGGGAGGAGATGCCATGTTCTGCCCTGCAGCCAGATGTCACCACCCTGAGCTGTCGCCCTGATGGACACTATGTACTGACCAGCAGCCAGCCATCACCCCCCCCAGCCATCACCCTGACGGGCGCCATGTACTGCCCTGCGGCTAGCTGTCACACTCCCACCCCAGCCGTCACCCTGATGGGCACCATGTACTGCCCTGCGGCTAGCTGTCACACTCCCACCCCAGCTGTCACCCTGATGGGCACCATGTACTGCCCTGTGGTCAGCCACCACCCCCCAGCTGTCACCCTGACGGGCGCCATGTACTGCCCTGTGGTCAGCCGTCACCCCCCCCAGCTGTCACCCTGACAGATGCCATGTACTGCCCTGCTGCTAGCTGTCACCCCCCCAGCCGTCACCCTGATGGGCACCATGTACTGCCCTGTGGCCAGCCGTCACCCCCCTCCGCCCAGCCATCACCTTGACGGACACCATGTACTGCCCTGTGGCCAGACAACACCCCCCCAACCGTCAGCCTGATGGGCGCCATGTACGGCCCTGTGGCCAGCCGTCACCCCTCCAGCCGTCACCCTAACAGATGCTACGTACTGCCCGGTGGCCAGCCATCACCCACCTGAGCCATCATCCTGACAGATGCCAGGTACCGCCCTGAGGCCAGACATAACCCCGCAGAAGTCACCCTGACAGGCACTAAGCACTACCCTGTGGCCAGACATCACCACCCTGAGCCGTCACCCTGACGGATGCCACGTACTGTACTGCAGCCAGACGTCACCCCCCAGCTGGCACCCTGACAGATGCCACGTACTGCCCTGTGGCCAGATGTCAGCCCCCAGCCGTCACCCTGACAGGCATCATGTACTGCCCTGCAGCCAGCTGTTGCCTCCCCCCAGCCGTCACCCTGACGGGCGTCATGTACTACCCTGTGGCCAGCCTCTTTCCCCCACCCCAGCCATCACGGGGAGACGTGAATTCAGCCTCCATGGACCATTCAGGCCTTACCCCTGAAACAGCGAAGGGGCCAGTTTGTGCCGATGGTGGTGACTTGTGATGCTGACAAGACACCGCGAGTTAGCGACCTGAGTTTTACCAAATGCTTCACAAAGGCCTCCAAACCGCCATCGGGGGTGATGAGTCAACACCTGCCTAAGCTGGGATGGCTCTGAACCCACAGGTCAAAGACTCTACGGACAACGCACAATCTCCAGGGCCTCCCCCTTGCTAGAGAGTCACTCCCCCCACCCCGTAACGCCTCATGCTCCTGAACTCCTGCCTTGCCTTGGTGGCCTGTCAGCGCGGCCGTTCCCCAAGCTCCAAACATGGCCTGTAGAACAAAGGCAGGAAGCGGACTGAGGAACGTGGTGGGCAGCTGGGACTCAGAGCGGCGTGAGCGCGAGCATTACCTTGTTGCCTCTGGGTAGCCATGGCTCGCTGGCTGCGAACAGCGAGCAGGAGGATTAGAGTCAGGAACATCCCAGCTTCCTTCCTGGCCGAGGCGGGAGCGAGAGGGGACTCCGTGGCCCTGTACTGCCACGCGTTCTCTGGGCACCTGGGCCAGGCGGCAGAGCTGGCTGTGTCACTGAGCGCTCACTGCTGAAGGAGGATACTACGCAGCTCACTCAGCTTCCGCACGCATTGCTGCTTCCTGTACAAAACCCCGTCCCCGAGTGCTTGCAGACAGGACAGTGATAGGTCCTGGCAGCCCTGGGGGATAGGCACAGAGCGTGCTTCACTCTACAGCCAAGGGAAACTCCCTGTGAGCTGCAGCCCAGCCTGCGGAGAGCATCTCTGCCCCATCACGGCGGCGTCAGTGTAGGCAGATGAGGTGCAGCCCGACTGGAAAGGCACCGGCTGCAGCATGGCCTCATGGCAAGGGGCGCTGGCATCACGACCTGGCCTGGTTGTGTGGGACAATGGGCTGGGCCTGCCCCAGGACAGGACCACGGGCTGCCCCAGGGCTGGAACATGGGCCGCCCCAGGGTGGGACCACGGCCTGGAGCACGGACTGCCCCGGGACAGGACCACGGGCTGCCCCAGGGCTGGAGCATGGGCTGCCCCAGGGTGGGACCACGGCCTGGAGCACGGACTGCCCCGGGACAGGACCACGGGCTGCCCCTAGGGTTGCCAACTTTCTATTTGCAGAAAACCGAACACCCTTGTCCCAACCCCTTCCCTTAGGCCCCACCCCTTCTCTGAGGCTCCGCCCCTGCTCACTCCATTCCCTCCCCCTCCATTGCTCACTCTCCCCCACCCTTGCTTATTTACACCAGGCTGGGGTGGGGGGTTGGTGTGTGGGAGGGGGCGAGGGCTCTGGGGTGGGGCCCGACATGAGGGGTTGGGATGCAGGAGGGGGCTCCAGGCTGGGAGCTGGGGTGTAGGAGGGGGCTCCGGGCCGCGAGGGCTCCGGGAGGGGGTGTGGGCTCTGGGGTGGGGCTGGACATGAGGGGTTTGGGGTGCAGGAGGGGGCTCTGGCTGGGGTGCAGGAGGGGTACAGGCTCCAGAGTGGGGTCAGAAAGGAGGGGTTCAGGGGGCAGGAGGGGGCTCC
>NC_048306.1:581861-693458 GCF_013100865.1 Trachemys scripta elegans | reverse complement strand
TGGGGGGGGGATGAGCCCTGTCACTGAGGGGTCCTGTCCTGGAGGTGGGGGAGGGTGAGCCCTGTCACTGAGGGATGGGCCCCGTCGCTGAGGGGTCCTGCCCCCAGGGGGGTGTCGGGATGAGCCCTGTCGCTGAGGGGTCCTGTCCCCGGGGGGGCAGGGGGGATGAGCCCTGTCACTGAGGGGTCCTGTCCTGGGGGATGAGCCCCGTCGCTGAGGGGTCCTGCCCCCAGGGGAGTGTCGGGATGAGCCCCGTCGCTGAGGGGTCCTGTCCTGGGGGGTGTCAGGGGATGAGCCCCATCGCTGAGGGGTCCTGTCCCTGTGGAGATCAGTGGATGAGGCTGGGAAGTTGCCCTCCCTCAGTGAGGGCTGTGGCAGGGACCAGTAGGGGAGGATAACCTCCTTTCTCTCACTGTCTAGTCCCGTGTCTCCAGGCTGGGCTACCAGGGGAGCTGCATGGCTTGTGTAGGGCTGCACTGCCATGCAGCGTTCCCTTCCTCCTTCTCTTGCACAGGATGAGCTCACCGCTTTAAATGTGAAGCAGGGTTTCAATAATCAGCCAGCAGTCTCTGGAGATGAACATGGTACTGCCAAAAATGTCAACTTTAATCCAGCTAAGGTGAGATCCCTGCAGGGCTTTGGGGGTCAAGCCCCATTGCATCGAGTCCCTCTTACTAGAGTTCCTAGGGGTAGGCCTTGTTCTTAATGATTTCTGCACCCAGACTGGTGATAATTAGTGTGGTGGTTCTAGATCTTGGCCCACTGCCAGAGTCTTGGGGATAGGAGTTCTAGGGTGGACAGGTTTACACTCTTGTGATGATCTGGCCTATCGCCTTCCCAAGGCTAAGCTCTAGGAGTGTCTATCCTTCTTTGTGGTGGTGGGCTGCTGTGTTCCCAACCTCGGTGGGAGAGTAGGCTGCTCCGCTCCTGACCCACAGTGTCAGTGATGTGGTGGCAGAGCTTTATCCACAGCTGTTGATAACTAGTACCTAGATGCCCCATCCAGACAGATTACTGGCTCACACGAGCTGCAAATTAAGTAGGAGGTTAGAACATCAGTATTGGCTTGATGCAGGGACATTGCTGTGGTTGATAAGAAGTTGTATGTTTGGAAGACAGACTTCTCTGTTGGTGCAAACACAAAGCTGGGAGTCATGAGATGCCTGTGCCTCAGTTTGGCCTCCTGTACAATGTGTTAGTGCTCACCAGGCCTCCCTCCCACTGATATCCTCGGATGGAAGGCCATCAGGAAGTGCCAAGTGTTGGGTTCTTCTGCCAAGGAATTAGAGACGTTCATTCCAGCGGTGCTAAACCAGGCTATTTTAGCGCTGCAATTCAGAAGTTCCCTTATTGAGGTATTCTCAGTCCTGCTGCAGATAGTCATCTTGTTGACTGAAGTAAAGGGAGCCATTGGCTGTTTTTGGTGATTGGGTTTTGGAAGTTCATGCTAATGAGACTTTGGGGATAATAGCAAATGTATGGAACTAATTAATAAAGCCAGGCCTCTCCCAGAGACTAACAAGGGGTTAGTGTGTAGCTCACAGGACCCAGTTCTGTGAGAGGCTTCTTACCCTCTTCTCTTTTTCAGATTAGTTCAAATTTTAGTAGCATTATTGCAGAGAAGCTGCGCTGCAACACGCTGCCTGACACGGGAAGACGGAAACCTCAGGTGAACCAGAAGGATAACTTCTGGCTGGTGACAGCACGCTCTCAGAGTGCCATAAACAACTGGTTCACAGATCTGTCTGGGACTAAGCCCCTCACTCACCTGGCTAAAAAGGTATGTTGCAGGTGAGGCTGCCAAGAAAGGTAGAACATGTCCGGTCTGAGCTCTTCCCTCACCTGGTTTTGTGGGTATTGTCTATTTTTGAAGACTGCAATGGAGGTTTTGCGGTTAGAAGAGGGTTGTTCTCTTTCCATATCAGATTGGTTATAGTGCTCAGAGTGTGTGTCCAGGACCATCTTGGGCTGCCTGTGTCCTCCACAGCTGTAGAGCTAAGGTTCCCAGTTATTCAGAGACGAGTCTAAACTTTGTCTCATGGCATGTAGAGCTTGAATGTTTCATTTGAATTTCGATTGCTTTTAGGGGAACTGCTGCCGCCTACCTTTATTGGCCTCATGCTTAGATGAGGGTAGTTCATGCTGCTATGGTGTTTTCAAGTTCTCAAAGATTGTAGTGAGATTGTCTAGTGATAACTAGCTGAATGACTTCCCACACTCCTGTGTCTGTGGCTGCCTTCTTACAGGGAAGGGCTCTGTGTGTTGGCCTGGTGGAGAGTGGGTTAAGGGGGGGAGGGATAGCTCAGTGGTTTGAGCATTGGCCTGCTAAACCCAGGGTTGCGAGTCCAATCCTTGAGAGGGCCATTTAGGGAACTGGGGTAAAAAAATCTGTCTGGGGATTGGTCCTGCTTTGAGCAGGGGGTTGGACTAGATGATCTCCTGAGGTCCCTTCCAACCCTGATATTCTATGATTCTAAGAAGAGCATTTACATTTCTGTGCTCCAGAAGCTAGGCCTTGATGCTACCCTAGTGGAGCTGGAATGATGAATTCTCCCAGAGCTGGATGAGGAAAGAAAGCTCTGTCTGCTGTAGAGGTGGGGCTATAAACAGGGGGCTTGTGAGCCTGGCAGTGGTTGTGGGGAAGCTTAGTTCCTATCATTGTAGCAGCAGAGTGTATAATGTAGAGGCTAGAGCAGAGGTAGTCAATTTATTTTTTGTCAAGGTCTAAATTTCTTAGTCCAGGTATAATCAAGGTCCAAATTCCAGAGAAAATAATAAAACAACAATGATAATAAGTAAATAAAAAGATTTTGGGGTGAATTCAAAAGCATTTGGTGGTCTGGATTTGGCCCATGGTCTACCTATTGACTACCTCTGGGCTAGGGTTTGCCAGGTCCTGGAGTTCAGGGCCCCTGCAGGTAAAAGTCAGTTTTCACAGGCTGTTAGTGTGTCTTTTGTACTTACACACTTCTTGATTTGTTATCCACCCTTCCCTTAAGAACTGTGTTTATGACGGACCTGCCTCTTTGCAGTACCTTTCCCCAGTTTCCTGCTTCATTTCTCATGTGTTGCACTTCAGCTCTGGTCCTGTTTCCTGCTGACCCAGGAAAATGTTTTTTATGTTGTAAGTGCCCTGATGGAATGGCGCAAGCTGTGTGATACTTAGTTTGTGCACGGTTGTCCAGGCACAAGGGTGGTAGTGGATGTTACTCTGGGGTGATTCCTTTCTGGATCCTCAGAAGCTAGCTTTTCCCTTTTTCTGTTCTGTTCTAGGTACCCATCTTTAGTAAGAAGGAGGAGGTCTTTGGTTACTTGGCAAAATACACTGTTCCAGTGATGAGAGCAGCCTGGCTGATCAAAATGACTTGCGCCTACTATGCTGCCATCACAGAAACTAAGGTGAAAAAACGGCATGTCATTGATCCCTTTATCGGTAAGTGACTTGAGTGGAGTCCTGGCCTTTTTCCTACCAGGTTTTCTCTTCCTTGCCTGTTGTTGTGCTTGCACCTCCTCGATAGAATAGAAGTCCTTAAGGATGAAAAAGATCTATTTGGCCACACCTGCCCTAGCCGGGAGGGTATATGCAGTGTAGTTGTAGCCAGGTGCGTCCCAGGATGTTAGAGAGACAAGGTGGGTGAGGTGACCTGAAGAATAGCTCTCTTTGGCTCAAAAGCTTGTCTCGCTCACCAACAAAAGTTGGCCCAATAAAATATATTACTTCACCCACCTTATCTCTCTAGCCAGGAGGGGGCAGCACAGGCTTCCTTCTACTGGATCATGACTGCGGTTTTCATTCTTCTAGTTACATCCCAGGCAATGGGGCTTCAGCCTGTTCCCTTGGACAACAGACAAATACATCTTCCTGAGAACGAATATTTTCTGATAGTCTTTCACAGTTCACTCTCATGACTCCTTCTTACACACTGTTTGTTCCTCCCCTGAACAACTCCATTCCTTTCTTGGTGTTTACACTTTTAATATATTTGTGGATTGTTATGTCTGCCCTTAGGTGTGTCTTAGCCAAGCTAGACAGATTGGTTTAGGGTTATTTCTCCCAAAACGTATTAGCTGCATTTCCCCAGCAGAATCTCATTCCGTTATTTCCTGCATGTTTCCAGCCACGCTGGGCCTCTTTGGATCATAGTTCTGGCTTCTGTAGAATTCCAGGATCCTTCCAATTAGCAGCATACGGGAAAGCCTGTCTGTTATGGTTTATACTGCTGCCCATCACGATATTATCTGAGCACTTACCACATAAAAGAAATAGCAAGAGGGACTTTATGAAGTCTCTGCTCCTCTCTCTTTCTGGGACAAAGACTACAGTCTAGCTTTTTTTATTTTATTGGGTTGGTTGATTAATATGTTTGTTTACAGAGTTTTGTTTTATTTAATCTCCTGATCTCTGGAAGTTTTTTCCACAGCTCAACCCCTTCAAGCATGCTTTATTCCCAGCTCTCACCTGTCTTGTCCTGGGCTTTGTGATCTGAATCATCCCAGAGGAGACAAAATAACTTGACAGTTCATGGAATGAAATTTGGGCTTAATGTAGCTGGGACATACTTTATTAATTGCTTTGAAGATTAAGACCAAGGCCTTGAACATGTTGCTGATCCCATCTCTCAGATCACTAATGGGGATGCTACATCAGGCTGTCCTGACCCTGTCCCCTCCTGTTTTCCTCCATCCCTTTGCTCTTGCCAGATCTTCAACAAAGGCGTTTAAGGAATCTTCCTGCCTAGCGAACTGCCGTCCTGTATTTTGTGTGTTAAAGACCTGCTTTAAAATGCAGTTCAGAAGATGTCCCTTGTTCTCCACCTTTCCCTGGAACCCACAGGTGTATCTCTTTCCTTGTGGTTTTTCTTCCATCACAGGAACTCTTTGACTTCTCTCCCCCTGCTTGGATCAGCCCTCTCCCATTCCTCTTCCTGCTTACCTACTCACTGATGACTGTCTTCTTCATTCCAGAGTGGACACAGATCATCACCAAGTACCTGTCAGAACAGCTGCAGAAGATTTCTGAGTTCTATAGGCAGCTCTCTGGGCAGGGTTGTGGTTCACCATCTGGGCCCATGCCACAGGAGGTGGAGCACGCTTTGAAACAATGGGACTACAATGAGAAACTGGCTATGTTCATGTTCCAGGTGAGGTATTGAAGGGAGCTGCTGGCTGGGGTGGGGTTTGCAAGGGATACTCAAGGCTCAGGAGTAAATTGTTTTTGCAGAATGTAGTCCATCTCTGAGCCCCTGGGTGGCCCAGCAGGAGGAATAGGGGTAGAATAGCTCCACAATGCTCTTCCTTTGGTCCTCTCACTCTGTCTGTCTGTCTCCAGGACGGGATGCTGGACAGACACGAATTCCTTACCTGGGTGCTTGAATGCTTTGAGAAGATACGGCCAGGAGAAGATGAATTGTTGAAACTGCTCTTACCTCTGCTGCTGCGGGTGAGCTTCAGGAGAGAACTACCTCCTCCAACACAGCTCTGGGGAACACAAGCCGCCTTGCACTAGCCTGGGGTGTTTTCCCAGCTGAGTGCCTTCCCCCCACATTAGCCACCAGCTACCAGAAGGGAATGCTGCTTATCCCACTGCTTTCTGCTACTGCAAGGGGCTTTGTTCCAGCTCCTTGTCCCTGCCTTACCTGTAACGGCTGGACTCTTGATGGCAATAGTGTGTTCATTGGATGGAACTGAATAGAAGTGGCTTTTCTCTTCTGCTCCCATGGCTGGTTACACTAGACCCCCAAGCTCCTGAGAAGGCAGGGACTGGGTGCATTGAGATCAAGGGAGATGTTGCCCATGGTGCTCTGTGAATCTCACTGGTGCTTAAGCAACATTGTGATGACATTTTCCCCAAGGGTTCCCCTGCTGTTTAGGCCTTTGCTCTGGGCGAGGCTGTGGCCCTATCCATGAGGCACGACTGCACAGCATTGGCTCTGGGGACTTCTCTAGTGTTGCTTGGAACTGGGATGGTTTTTCCTTCTTCCCCACAGTACTCTGGAGAGTTCGTGCAGTCTGCATACCTGTCCAGGCGCTTGGCCTACTTCTGTACCCGCAGGCTTGCCATGCAGGTGGACGGCACGGGTGGGCACCTGCCCCACATCCTATCCGCACAGACAGGAGCTGCCCTCCCGTCAACACCCGCCCCTCAACCGGCTGCAGGAAATCCTCCCCCTAGTCCCTTCAGTGACTTGCTGCTCTGTCCCCAACACCGCCCGGTGGTATTTGGGCTCAGCTGCATTCTACAGGTAGGGTTTTGCTGGGTTAATATCAGTGGTGAAGGAGGCTGGAGCTCTGATGGGTCAACAGAAGACATTCTGGTTAAAATATTAGTATGATGCAAAATCAGCACAGTACATACTAGAAACTGGCTGGCTGGTAGAGCGGGGATCATCACCAAGAGAGTGTTTCTAGTTGGATCCCACAGGCACCCATTGTTGGCCCAAAACTCTCTAATATTTTTATCAGTGATCATTCCTGGTAAAGTTTGCTGATGACACAGACTAGTTGAGATGGTAAATAACGATGATGGGTCCCTGGGCGCAATACGCAGTTTAATATGGCAAAATACAAGGTCTTGCCTCTGGGAATGCAGAATGTAGGTCACAGTTGAAGGATGAAGGACTTTATTCTGGAAAGCAGGACTTGGAAAAGGACGTAAAGATAGGACTTAATATAGGCCTAGGGAGGTGGTGTTAACCTCTCTCTATAGCATTGGTGAGTCCATTACTGGGCTGCTGTATCCTGTTCTGGTGCCCACACTTTAAAAAGGTTGTTGAAAAACTGGAAGCAGTTTAGAGACAAGCCATAGTGATTAGAAGAGTGGAAAGCCTGCCTTGCAGTGAGTGACTGAAGGAGGTCAGACTTTTTAGCGTACTGAAAAGTATGTTAAAAGAAAGGTGTCTTGATCATGGTCTATCAGTATCTACCCGCATGTGGAGAAGATTTCTGATAGCAGACAGTTCATTCATCTAGCAGAGAAAGGCAGAACAAGATGCAGTGACTGGAAGTTGCATCTTGATAAATTCAAACTGCAAGTCTGGCATAAATTAACCATTGGAACAAGTTAGCTAGGGATGTGGTACATTGTCCATCACTTGGAGTTCTTATATCAAGGCTTGTTGACCTATTGAATCAGAAGTCCTGGGCTTGGTGCGGGAATCCCTTGGTGAAATGCTCTGTCCTGTATTATGTGGGGTGTCTGACTATGGAATCTGTGTAGCAACGAATAAGAAACCCTGGGGCTCCAGGATTTGGGCTACACGCATCCCCCATCACGCTTCTGATTTATTTGCTAGTGAGTCCTCTCTGTGTCATTAGTGTAACTGCCATGGCCGAGCTAGCCGGGGAAATTCACGTAGTGTTATTGTGGGTCTTTATGAGCTGCATGCATCTGCTTCTCGCTAGCCTAAGGCAACCTGAAGTTTTGGCCTTGGCTACATAAACGTGTCTAGTCTAAGTAAGCCAATGCAGTAAATGCTGGGTAGCTTCCTGCATGGAGAGAGGGCATCTCTGTACCCCAGCACACTCTCCAGCCTCGAAGCTCTTTCAGATGGGAGCCTATTCATAGGTGTAGTGAGGCTGAGGCTGGGGAGTGTCTGTACAGTCTGGGAACAGCCCTGCCGGGTGCTCTCGGACCCAGGAGTCAGGCTGGGAGATGCTCAGTGCTTCTGCTTTGGCTGTCTGCTGCAGAGTATCATCCTGTGCTGCCCAAGCGCTCTGGTCTGGCATTACTCCCTGACTGACAGCAGGATAAAGACTGGCTCTCCACTGGACCATCTGCCTATTGCCCCCTCCAACCTGCCCATGCCCGGGGGAAACTCGGCCTTCACCCAGCAGGTGAGCAGCTTTCAGAGGAGGGAGTGTTGGGGGCCCAGGACGTTAGCACCTACCCCAGTCCATTCAGGCTTGTCTCTCCATATTAAGCAACAGCACCTCCGGCTGTGCTCCTGCCACTGCTAATCCTGAGCAGCTGAGGCACTGAGAGATGCAGGAGGCCTCTCCTCCCTTTGTGCTGCAAGCCGGGCACCCATGGACCTGCGGGGTGGGCAGACTCTCTTCCCTTGTGCCTGAGGTGTCCAGCGCCCCACTTGGGGATGGGCGGCGTCTCTCTTGCCTTGTGCCTCAGGCAGGGCAGCTGGCATTCCCTGGGTTCTGCTGGCAGCTCTCTGTGCTGCACGTCTATTCTGGCCACCCTCGCATGTGTTTATGGAATTCCTTTGCCTTTAGGTTCGGGCGAAGCTCCGTGAGATTGAGCAGCAGATAAAGGAGCGTGGCCAGGCAGTTGAGGTCCGCTGGTCATTTGACAAGTGCCAGGAAACCACTGCAGGTAACTTACTGCAGGATCTGCAGTCTCTTCTCCCGGTCCCTAGCAATCAGACGTGTTAGCCTGAGCCAGTGCCCTGAGGAGCTCCATGTCCAGTCATCCTCTCTTTGGCTTGTCTCTTGGCCACTTTTCTGCTCGTTTGACCACAGTGAGGAGAATGCAGATGAATCTCGCTCTTTCCCAGGCTCAGAGCCCTGTGGGGATCAGGCCCACCCCCAACCATAGGTTGTGTCTCCTGTCTCCCGTGCTCTGAGCTCGCAGAGATTTGGGGCTTTGCCTCCTGTGTTCCTAGGTCTGTGATACCAGTTGCCCAAATGCTTGCTCATGCACACTCCCCTTTCCTTCCCTGTCCTGCTCCAGGATTCACTATCGGCCGGGTTCTGCACACTTTGGAAGTTCTGGACAGTCACAGCTTTGAGAGATCTGACTTCAGTAACTCTTTGGATTCCCTGTACAACAGGATATTTGGGCTGGGACCAAGCAAAGACAGTCATGAGGTGGGTGATGGGCCACACTGGTGATGCCCTGTGCTGGTGGTGGTGGGTGCAGGTGCTAGTCGGGGGGGCTGTTCTCTTTCAGGTTTATGTCCAGCTGGCACCATGAAGGAACTAGCTACTTGGGTGCCGCATGAAAAGTGGCCCATTGCAGACAAGACATTGGAACTCCATTGGAGGGGGTGTCTGCGCAGCCCTGGGTTAGGGAGAGAGCGAGGTGTGCATTGTGAGAGCCTTTGGTAAGGGCTGCCTGTATTTCTGAGGGAGGGGAAGCCTGTGCAGGCACGGGGGAGGTGGTGTCTGGTGCTGCTGAGGAGCATTCTGTACTGCCGACAATGACTGTCCTGAGCAGAGATGCCGCCCCAGACCTCTGTGAAATGGGAATTGCCTTTGATGGGGGCGGAGGAGGCTGTGCAGGGCGCTTCCAAGGGCAGTTGACTTTGGTCCTGCTGGATTCAGGGCCACAGGCTGCTCTTCGGAATCCAGGAGCTGCTAGTCATGCTCTTTTACCACAATTGAACATGGAAAGTAGCATGTCCTGGATAGCTGGGACCCAACGACTAGAGGTTTGGAGGTCAGTCAGTATCCGCACCCACAAGGAAACTGGGAGCCAGGGCAGTCTCTGAAGGGCTGGGGTAATGTGCTTGGTAAGCTTGGCCCCAGCCTGACCCCGAAAAGGAGGAATTCTGTGAAGAAAACCCTGCGTTGGGATTTCCCAGGGGTGTGTGGTAGAGACTAGCAGCTGCTGCTGGAGTTCCCCCACTGTGTGGTCCGCATGGAGCGTGGAAACCCCGCTTCAGACTCTGGCTTGGTGTGTGTTCTGTGTGTACTGGGAAGAGAGGAGTAGAGCAGATTTCAGGCTGGTTGGCTTCCTGCTGATCACCTTCCTTTGTGTCCTGACTGCCTGTGCCCACAGGAGCGGTTGAACTCTTACCTGTGGTTCAGTGCTTTACCATCATGCCTCTGTTCTGACAGATCTCCCCAGATGATGACGCAGTGGTGGCCTTGCTGTGTGAGTGGGCTGTGAGCTGTAAGCGCTCCGGACGCCACAGGGCTATGGTTGTGGCTAAACTGCTGGAAAAGCGGCAAGCGGAAATAGAGGCCGAGGTAAGTCCTTGTCCCTGATTGACCCTGGAAGTCTTTGAACAGCAGCTAATAGTTGGAAAGAGAACAGTAGTTGCTGGGTTGGTCACTGGGGTTAAAGCAAGGGTGACCTTCTCCAAAGAAGAGATCTCCCATAACTATGTAGTGAGGTGGTGTCTCCAGAACTGATGGGCGGAAGCCTGCTAGCTGAGTACTGGAGGCCAAAGGCCCCTTGGTGCTAGTGCCTTTGGCATGAACATTTACTTTGACCCATAGTAGGCCAGAGACCACACCACTGTATGGGACTGCTCTGTGTGTCTCTCGGGTTCTCTGGAGCACAGATACAGAAGCACTAGGTCTCCTCAGAGGCTGTGCATAGTGGGTTATGGGAAGGTTTCGTGGGACTGGCTTTCTCCTATGGGGGGAGGTTCTCTCTACAAAGACAATGTCTGTCTTTGGGAGTGGGGGACACTGAGTTTCTCCTCCTAGCAGCAGCCTGTACTCATGTCTCTCTCTCTCCAGAGATGTGGGGACTCTGAAGTTGTGGATGAGAAAGGCTCCATCTCCTCAGGTTCCCTCTCAGCAGCCAGCACGCCTGTCTTCCAGGACGTCCTCATGCAGTTCCTCGACACTCAGGCTCCTGTGCTAAGTACGTAACGAGAACTCGCTAATGTCCAGCCTTCCCTCTTCCTTGAGCCCGGGACACAAACCAACAGTCTCACTTGGACTCTGGAGAGGAGGGGATGCAGCCCGGAGGGCAAGACATTGGGAAGGGATGAGGAAATGTAACTGCTGCTGAGACTAATTGGAGAGGAGCCCAAGCATTTAGTTGCTGCCTCTGCCAGCTGTGTGCTCTGGCCTTGATCCCCACTGCAGTTTCCTAGCCCTGCCTTGAATCCTGCCAGGTGGTTGAGGGGCCTCTAGAAAACTCTTCCTCTAGCCCTGCAAAAGGACATCCCTGGGTTAGATATCGGGCAGGTGGCCAGTGTTGCTCAGAGCAGTGCTGGAGGGAGGACTCTGGTAGCGCTACCTGCTCCTTCATGTGCTGTTGCTGTGCCTCCAGCGGACCCAGCGAATGAAAGTGAGAAGGTGGAGTTCTTCAACCTGGTGCTGCTGTTCTGTGAGCTGATCCGGCATGACGTCTTCTCTCACAACATCTATATGTGCACACTCATCTCCCGGGGTGACCTGGCCATGGACTCGCATGGGCCCCGCCCTCCCTCGCCCTTCGATGACCCCGCCGAGGAGCATGACAGAAAGGAGGGGATGGGCAACAGTGGCATCAAGCTGGAGGTAAGGCGCACCGGCTCTCATGGCCCCTTCCCAAGTGCTCCTTCCTGATTGTCCTTATGTCCCAGACTTGTCCCCTGCAAAGTACCTGCACTTGCCACCTGCCTCCTCCCTCCCCCAAGGCTAATCCTATAAAACTTCAGCCTGAAGGTGAAGGGTTAAATTCTGAGCTGCTGAAAGGGGCCTGTGGCATGGAAAAGGCTCTGGAGCCATGATTCTATCGCTCATGCCGTGCAGCCCAGCTCTAATAAGATAGCATGTAATAAGCTACTAGGATTTGAAAACCAAAGGGACATTAACAGTGGCTGGCATATGCACTGCTAGAGGGGGGCTCATTCTGCCTGAGCTGTAGACTGGACAATGCTGTGGGGAAACTTCTGAGGTGTACGCGTTTCCTAGTGCAGTGTGGAGAATTAACGGATGCCCCTTGTTTATGGCCCCAGGACACCGGCCTCTCGGAGTCCATGGATATTGATCATAGCTCCAGCGTGCTTTTTGATGACATGGAGAAGACTGATTTCTCGGTACGTACCTGTTTTCCTCTCCTACCTGGTGCTTGGTGAGTAGCTCAGGTGTGCTTTGCTGGGCACCTTGCCAATGTGGAGGTGCATCAACTTGCTGCTGGGTGCCTTCTGTCCTCTATGGAATTGAAGGGCCTGGCCAAAAGGGCTTGTGTCTTGCGGCTGGTTGGGACGGTATGGTAGACACAACTTGCCTGTGGATGCTCTTGAGTCGAGTGGTACAGAGCATGTAGGCAGGCTAGGATCCAGCTGTGTAACCAGGTGTGCCATTCCATGAATTTCCTCCTTCGTAGGGTTGACACACCACCCCAGGAGCTGCTTGTCGCTTGGAATGGTGAGGGAGCAGGAGGTGAGAGGGACATTACTGAGAGGCAGTGCAGGGTATGGAGGGTGAAAGTGGCGAAAGGATGGTGACATTGAGACTCTTACTTACCTGGGAGAAGAGATGTGGTCCAGTGGCTTTGCAGCCTTGGGCAAGTCACCTGACCTCTCTGCCTTAGTTTGTGTGTTTCTTAGCTTGTTGTGGGGAGTCGCTCATTCATGTTTGCAGAGCACTTTGAGTGAAGATGCGCAGTAAGAGCTAAGAATGATCGCTGTTGAAACCGCCGGGAAATTTCTTTTTTCCAGCCATTTGTATCTTTCAAGGTGTGTGTTGGACACCTGTGGTGTCTAGGGCTGCACTGCCCCCCAGGGGGCCTTTTGCCTTAATCTTGGCTCTTGTGGAGTGTTGTCATCAGAATCATAGCCTCTAATTCCTAACTTTCTGTTGCTTGTTCTCAGTCCGAGGTGTACCAGGAAGCTGTACTCATGTGCAGATTCGGGAGGAGGATTTGGTACCTGGGCTGGGAGCAGTGTCCTGAGGGGTGGGTGCTGTCCCCATGCTTTGCCCCCCTTATCAGCTGTGAGCTGGAATAGCCTTGTGGGCTGCTTTCAGTACCATTGATGTGTGGCCACGTACCACAGCAATCTTGTCTTCTCTCCCTAGATGTTCTCTCCTCCAATGCACTGTGAGTCTAAGGCCAGCCCTTCCCCTGAGAAACCAGACCCTGAGAAGGAAGCAAAGCCTCTGCTAAAGGAAAAGGCCGCAGAAGGAACACTAGCATCCCTGTACGACCAGCCACGGCACATCCAGTATGCCACGCACTTTCCTATCCCTCAGGTATGAGAACTGTGCCTAACTTCCCCACCCCTCTCACCCAGGTATCAGACCTGGGCTCACGCCACCCTCCCCTCATGAGACCTGCACATTTCCTTGCTGCTGCTCCACCCAAGCATGGGATGCCTGACGCCTTGCAGCTTAAGCAGTGAAAGGGAAAGGAGCATGGTCATGCGTGCCTTGAATGCTGGGGGCAGTTTGTCTTTGAGTGGGCGCCTGGGGTGGCTCTTTGCTTTTCCATTCCCCAGGGTCATCTCCCAGCTGCACCTTCCCTCTCCTCTTAGAGACCCATGTGTGATGAGATGATTGGCATCTAGCCTGAAAGCAGCTAATGTGGTTGTCTCCCTTTGGCTCCCAGGAAGAGTCATGCAGTCATGAATGTAACCAGCGGCTGGTGGTTCTGTTTGGGGTTGGGAAACAGCGAGATGATGCCCGACATACCATCAAGAAGATAACCAAAGACATTCTGAAGGTGTTAAACAGGAAGAGCACAGCAGAGACCGGTTAGTGCAGCCTGGGCCTGCCCTGCCCCAGGAAGGTGTTCCTTTCCAGCTGGTTGGGTCCCTTGGGAGACCTGCACACAGGGGAGACTGAGTGTGCAAGGGAAGCAGTGACACTGACTAGACACAGTGTGCTGTCACACAGGAAACCCAATGAAAAATGTTAACTAGCACAGCTGCACTGAAGCCAATGGAACTACATTGATTTACACCAGGTGGGGATTTGGTCTGTTCCACTTTTCTGTAATCTCTGTCAGTCTAGGGCTTCTTAGAGGTGCCTTGTGACAACAGCAGACACCAGTGTTTTTAAGTTGAGGATGCTCCTTTAAAGGAGAGATGAGATGCTCTTGAAACTGAGCTGAGGGATTTTGAGGCTGAGTCCCGGTGAGAGTGTCTAGTCTCCCAAGGGAAGCCCCTACATTGGGGCAGTTAAACTGCGACTGGTCAGAGCTCTGGAGAGAATAGCTAACTCATTTGGGATGGATTAGATACTTCACCATCCCTGACCATCACTCTTAATTAGGGATTCCCATCTCTGGGAGTTGGATTTGATGCCTTCTAGAGCAGGCCTTACAGCTTATGAGTTGGCCCAAGACCCTTTGCCCTAATGGGGGGAACGTGAGGCTCCCTGGTTCATAGTCATAGATTCCAAGGCCGGAATGAACCTCTGTGATCATGTAGTCTGACTTCCTGTGTAACAAGCCATGGAACTGCCCCAAAAGAATTCCTAGAGCAGAGCTTTTAGAAAAACATGCGATCTTGATTTAAAAATGACCCATGATGGAGAATCCACCGTGACTCTTGGTAAATTGTTCCAGTGCTTACTCTGCCTGCAGTTGGGTGGACCCGTGCTCCCTGCTGAGGAATTGGAAAATGCATGTGGCTGTCTGTAGGGTGGCTCTGTGCCCCAAAGAAGGTAGTCTGGTAATGGCTCCCTGTATTTCTTGCCTTTGGCAGGTGGAGAGGAAGGCCAGAAGAGGAAGAGGAGCAAGCCAGAGGCATTCCCAACAGCTGAGGATATCTTTGCTAAATTCCAGCACCTTTCTCACTTTGATCAGCACCAGGTCACTTCTCAGGTATGGGGTTCTGGAATGAGAAGTCTCCAATCTGGGCCCTGGCTGTATGTGCCCCACTGCAGCATGGAAAGCAGCCTCCAGAGGAGACAGTGGGAGAGTAATTTGGATCTGACAAGTGGAGCTTTGCAAGGGGCTAATACCCCCTTGTGCCTCTCTCTCTGCCTGCAGGTATCTCGCAATGTCTTGGAACAGATCACCAGCTTTGCCTTAGGGATGTCATACCATCTGCCTCTGGTGCAGCACGTGCAGTTCATCTTTGACCTGATGGAGTATTCACTCAACATCAGTGGTCTCATTGACTTCGCTATCCAGGTGAGCCCTGGGGTCTGAGGTGCTTCACCGGAGTGGGGTTTATCTACGTTAAATCCACACTAAGTGTGTTTCTGAAGGATCTGCTCTTGCTCAACCATAGGTTATTGGGTTGGATGTAGGAATCTCTGAGTGAGGGTCTCTGGCCTGGGTCCTTGCTGGATGATCATAATGGTGCTTTCTGGCCTTAGACTCTCTGGTGTTCCATGGGGGAGTGGCCATGAGGTATGCTTGTGTGTGGCACAAAGCTGTAGTCCTCCTTTGGGGCTCTGGTTTTGAGGGTCATTTTTCCAAAGGTTTCAGGATTGTTTGGAATGGACCTTGCTACTGTTCTCGTCCCTGAGCTGCAGTGATGCCTTTCTTGAGCGAGAGCGTTTTTTTTTCTGTTCATGGCAGCCCTTCCAACAACAAGGGTGGTTTCCTCCCTCAGAAGGTCCTGCCACCCTGCAATACAAGCTGTGTTACTGGTTGTGGCAGACTAGGCCAGATGATATTTTAGAAAATTTGCTACAGTTGGAGGCATAACTGAAACTGTTAGCTCATCCACTACTTGGAGTGTATGTGGGATTTTGAACAGGTCCTGGTAGTGAAAGGTCAGAGCCATATCTAGGAAGCCAGACTGCCCACACTTGTGTCCAACCGGCAGGCTTCTTCTGGTTGGCACCCCAATGCTGGCAGACCCCCTGAACTGACTGGGGCCTGGATGGCAGGCTTCGCCCGACTTTCAGGCTCCTGAATGCATTGGTGCCTACCCAGCAGGCTCCCTCTGACTGGTGCCCCAACGACAGGGTTTGTAGGGGTGGAGTTGTCTGGATTGTTGAAGGGTTTTTATGTCATTGGGTGCAGTTGCTGAACGAGCTGAGCGTGGTGGAGGCAGAGCTGCTGTTGAAATCTTCCGACCTAGTTGGCAGCTACACCACCAGCCTGTGCCTGTGCATCGTGGCTGTGCTGCGGCACTACCACTCCTGCCTTATCCTGAACCAAGACCAGATGGCCCAGGTCTTCGAAGGGTAAGGGAGCCTTGTGCCCCTCTTGGGCAGGGGAAGCCTCATCTCTGGGCTTTGTCCCAGGTGAGTTGGGGGGACAGGGGCCTGTCCTCCTAGGAGGTGTTGTCTCTGTGCCTGGAGCTTTGTCCCATGGAGGGGGTGGGCATGGGGAGGGATCTGTTCTCCGAGGACATTGTCTCCATGTCTGGGGCTCTACCCTCAAGTGGGTGGATGCTGCCTGTGTCTGATGCCATGCTCCTTCAGGCTTTCCTTTCAAGCTGCTGAAGCATTTCTTGTCTCTTTACAGTCTGTGTGGGGTGGTGAAACATGGCATGAACCGCTCTGATGGCTCCTCAGCAGAGCGCTGTATCCTGGCCTACCTCTACGACCTATACACCTCCTGCAGTCACCTCAAGAGTAAATTTGGGGAGCTCTTTAGGTGAGTTTGAGGCAGGTTGGGGGCAAGGGCACTGCCCTCAGAAAGACCATGGCCTCAGCTTGGCGTGTGATCTTGCACACACTGTTCCCCACCAGCTAGTGTTCTTTCCTCATGGACATACGGTGGGGGTTCCCTGCCTCAGGTCTAGCTGGGCACGCAGGGAGAATGGTAGTTGCCTGGGGCCATCTCTGTTACTGCGGTGCCTGCAGACTGATCTGCTGACTGGTGAGCACTTCCAGGAGCTGCACTGAGAGCAAGAGGAAGTGGCAGCCCCAAGCTAGGTCACTGAACCCCCTCTGGTATTTTCCAGGGGCTTCCCCAACAAGGAACAGGCATGGCTCTTCACGGAGGAACTTTTTTGAATGAGCCCCTTAAGCCTTCATGTAAAAGCTGGAGCTCTCTGCACTGCAGAGGATGCAGGGGAAGTCTGGGGGAGGGAGCAGAAGGCTCTCACCCCGGGCCTCGGCGTTGCTTGTGAAAGGCAGTGGGAAGCATGTTTGCAGAAGTGCCTAACTTCCCCTTCCTGTCCCTGCCAGTGACTTCTGCTCCAAGGTGAAGAACACCATCTACTGCAATGTGGAGCCCTCTGATTCTAACATGCTGTGGGAGCCCGAGTTCATGATCGACACCATCGAGAATCCATCCGCACACAACTTTACCTACACCAACTTGGGCAAGAGCCTCAACGACAACCCGGCCAACCGCTACAGCTTTGTGTGCAATGCACTCATGCATGTGTGTGTGGGACATCATGACCCAGACCGGTGAGGCGCAGGGCTGGGGCTGTTGAGACCCCCTCTCAGGTGGCTCCATTTGTGTAGGTAGAAGGAGTGTCTGTGCTCCTCGAGGGGTCAGCAAGATACAATCTGACGATGAGGGAACCAGTAGCCACTTGTCATGTGTCCACAGGGCATACTGTAACTCTGACATTCCTACAGTCTCTTTGGGAGGTTATCCCTTTAGTCCTAGGCCTCCACTTTTTACAAGGGTGAGCCCTGCTACGCTGAGCCTGGGTTACTGGCTTCAGCACACGTTTCTCGTCAGGGCTCCTCCATCGGGTCCAAATTAGTTTAGGCCCCTGTTGGAGAAATGCTGCTCTCAGGAGTCACACAACCAGCAGATGTTTTGCAGAGACACAAAACAAACCAGCACATATTACTCAGCTGGAATATGGTATTTTAGGGTCCTTCGGTTAAAGTGGAAAAGTCTTATACGCTTGTCCATGCTGGCAGCATTACTCGCCTCTCTGGCCCGGAAGTGTCTAGGATTCCAGTCTCTCCTGTGGGCAGCAGAGGTCTTAGCGCTGTATGCTGAGACCTCCGTTCTTTGTTTCAAGTTGCTGTTATGCGTGTTCCATACGTTCTGCTTCCCTTGGCTGCTAGTTCTTAAAAGTTAATATCCAGTTGTTGGTCTTCCATTGTGCCTGTCTGATGCAACTCCATTTGTATGTTAATGGTCCTTCAGAGTTTATTCAGACTGTCACAACGGTTCTGGAATTAACTGCACCTTTGACTCTTTGAGTATCACGGGGTAGCCGTGTTATTCTGTATCAACAAATAGGACAAGGAGTCCGGTTATGCCCAAATAAATCGGTTAGTCTTTAAGGTGCCACCGGACTCCTTGTTGTTTTTGACTCTTTGAGGGCATGCCCAGTTAGGTCTCGGGCTCTAGCCATCACTTTTCTTGGACAGGAACCTGCGATCCACTTCTTCCAGACTGTGGGCTTAGACTGCAAGCTCCTGCAATTCACTGTGATTGTCTCAGCAGATCTGACTTCAGTTCAGCACCTGCAGTCCTGTTCTCTCAGGGGCAGTGACAGGCTTAATCAGTAACCAGGCAGCTTTCATAAAGCAAAGTACTATTTATCTTTAAAAACAACAAACAGCCTATACACACATCTGGCTCACCAGCTGTCACCCATTTGCCACCTGGAGACCCTGACAGGATTAAAGTACTTCAGGCCCTCTGCAGGGCCTATCTCTCTTGGTCACAGTTTTGTGTCAGTTCTTGTATCAAGCGTAAGTGATCGCTCTCTAGGTCATGGCAGTCACTTTATACAGACAATTTCTTTGTCTGCTAGGCCTCTTGAACCAGGTCAGACCAGTCCGTGTTATTTTCCAGGGGTGAAATTTCCCCAAACTTTTTACCTGCAGTAAGGATTTGTGTTAATAACTGCCCTCTCCACCAAGTGACTTTAGTTAATGCAGGAAATCCTTTAGCTTCCCTATCGACTTTAGTGAGGCTTTTGATACCATCTCACACGATCTTGTCACAAACAAACTAGGTAAATATAGTCTAGATGAACCTAAAGGTGGGTGCTCAACTGGTTGGAAAACTATTCCCAGAGAGTAGTTATCAGTGGTTCACAGTCAAGCTGGAAGAGCATATTGAGTGAGGCCCCACAGTGATCCGTTGTGGTTCTGGCTCTATTCAATATCTTCATAAATTATTTGGATAATGGTGTAGAGAGCACACTTATAAAGTTCAAGCTTTCGTGGGTGAATACCCACTGACGAAATGGGTATTCACCCACGAAAGCTTTATGCTCCAATACATCTGTTAGTCTATAAGGTGCCACAGGACTCTGTCGTTTTTACAGATCCAGACTAACACGACTACCCCTCTGATACTTATAAAGTTTATGGATGATACCAAGCTGGGTGGTGGGTATGGGTTCCAGGTGCTTTAAAGGACAGGATTAGAATTCAAAATGAGCTTGACAAATTGGAGAAATGGTCAGAAATAGATAGATGAAATTAAATAAGGACAAATGCAAAGTACTGCACTTGTGGATCTCAAACTAAATATGAGTCAACAGTGTAATACTGTTGCAACAAAACCAAACATCATTTTGGGATGTATTAGCAGGCATGTTGTAAGCCAGACACAAGAAGTAATTCTTCCACTCTACTCAGCACTGATAAGGCCTCCACTGGAATGTTGTATCCAGTTCTGGGCACCACAGTTGGTTGGGGAAAGATGTGGACAAATTGGCGAAAGTCCAGAGGAGAGCAACCAAGATGTTTAAAAGTCTGGAAAACGGCCTGTCAGGGTTCCCTCCCTGCTCTGAACTCTGGGGTACAGATGTGGGGACCCACATGAAAGACTCCCTAAGCTTATTTCTACCAGCTTAGGTTAAAAACTTCCCCAAGGCACAAATTCTTCCTTGTCCTTGGACGGTATCGCTGCCACCACAAAGTGACTTAGACGAAGATTTAGGAAAAGGACCACTTGGAATTTCTGTTTCCCCAAAATATCCCCCCAATCCCTTTCTCCCCCTTTCCTGGGGAGGCTTGAGAATAATCTACCAACCAAATAGGTAAACAAGGTGAGCACAGATCAGACCCGTGGGTTTTTAGGACACTAAATACCAATCAGGTTCTTAAAAGCAGAACTTTATTATAAAGAAAAAAAAAAGTAAAAGAAGCAGGATGGAAGGTAATTTTACAGGGTAATAAGATTTAAAACACAGAGGATTCCCCTCTAGGCAAAACTTCAAAGTTACAAAAAGCAGGAATAAACCTCCCTCTTAGCATAGGGAAAATTCGCAAGCTAAAACAAAAGATAAGCTAATGCATTTCCTTGCTATTACTTACAATGTTTGTAATCTTGGATGCTTATTTCAGGTAGGGTTTTAGGAGATGGTTTTTCCTTCCCTGGTCCCTCTCTTTCCCGGGGAGAACAACAAAGAGAGCAGAAACAAAACCTCCCCCCACATATTTGAAAGTATCTTCTTCCCTTATTGGTCCTTTTGGTCAGGTGCCAACCGGGTTATTTGAGCTTCTTAACTCCTTACAGGTAAAGGAGGGATGTTATGCTACCCGTAGCTGTATGTTTATGACACGGCCTATGAGGAAAGATTGAAAACAATTGGATTTGTTTAGTTTAGAGAAGAGAAGACTGAGAAGGGGGGACATAAGTCTTCAAGTATGTCAAAAGTGATTATAAAGAGGAAGATGGTAAATTGTTCTCAACCACTGAGGACAGGACAAGATATAATGGGCTTAAATTGAGACAAGGGAGATTTAGGTTAGTCATTAGGAAAAACTTTCCTAACTAAAGGTGGTTAAGCACTGGAACAAGTTGCCTAGGGAGGTTGTGGAATCTCCATTGAGAGGTTTTTAAGAGCTGGTTAGACAAATACCTGCCAGGAATGGCCTAAATAATACTTGATCCTGCCTTAGTGCTGGAGCTGGACTAGATGACCTGTCCTTAAAATATCGGACTGGAAGGGCCAGATCATCTAGTCCCGTCCCACATTTCTATGATTCTATGACTGAGTCAGGAATTCAAGAACTAAGCAGCCCATAAAGCTCTATACAACATTAATAAAGTTGATGCAATAGTAATAGAATATTCAAAGTGTCCGTAGAATCTGTCACATTTCTGTAAAAGAGTCTGAATATTCCATGTTTCCAAACCGTCATATCTGTGTCACACACCAACCCAGTCTTATCTGGATGACCAGCACTTATCTCTTATTCCCCTGTCCCAGAGGAGAAATTAACTTCTTCAGTCCTAGTAGATCACAATACAAAGTGAATGGCTAAACTGAGTCACACATTTTTCCTAATAATACAGAAATAAAATGCAACCTTTTAAGAGTTCCCCTAACCTGCTTGTTTAATGCTCCAGCAAAGGATCTACATTTTAATAGACCAACAAATTAAGTTATTTTTCATTGTCAGCAGCTACTCTTTGTATTGCACATTACTAGAGAAATGTGACCCCTTCTCCTATGGAGTTATGGGATAGTAAAATACAGACTTTTTTATCACATAAGTACACAAGAGAAGCACCCAAAAGACAATAGGTATTTTGAAATTTGGTCATCCTTTGTAGCGTACTCAGAGGAGGAGGGCTCCTCAGACATCGAGCCAGGATCTTTAGCCAAAATAAGTAATGTACAATGTAGTATGTTAATGTTTTATTGTAATTTTGCCTTAATAAAAAGTTTAAAAAGAAAATAATGAGACAGCAATTTCCCACCTTCTCCAAAGTCTGGCTCTGCTTTAGGAATGAGGGGAAGGGCTAGGCTGTTGAGTGCTGTTTGTGACCGCATGGCTCCTCTCTACAGAGTCAATGACATAGCTATCCTATGTGCTGAGCTGACTGGTTACTGCAAATCCCTGAGTGCCGAGTGGCTGGGCGTGCTCAAGGCTTTGTGCTGCTCCTCCAACAACGGGACTTGTGGCTTCAACGACCTCCTCTGCAATGTTGACGTAAGTGCAAAAGCTTAAATAACAGGGCTGAGGAGAGGGGGGTGCTTTGGAGGGGGCAGGGCAGAGATGGAACGGGACATGGGAGAGTGTCCCCAAGGGGCTGGAGATGGGAATGGGAGAGGGATGTCATGGGCGGGACATGCGGAACTGTCTTTTGGTGTTGGAGCTGCCCTTATGTAGGGTTTTGCTGGGTTGGTCATGGGGTTGCTGGGCTTGCCCTTCCCCCTGCTCCCAGTCAGGCCCATATAGTGTTAACTGGAGGGGGTGAAGCAGAGACTGACATGGTCACTGGCTGCTCTTCTGTCTCCCAGGTGAGCGACTTATCCTTCCATGACTCCTTGGCCACCTTTGTTGCCATTCTCATTGCCCGTCAGTGCTTGCTGTTGGAGGACCTGATTCGCTGTGCAGCCATCCCCTCACTCCTCAATGCTGGTGAGTGAGTCCCTTCCAGAGACAGGGTGCCCTCCAGCAGGCTGCCTGCAATGCAGTGCCTGGCTCAAAGGGCCGAGTACCCAGCAGTGGGACTCTGGGGCCCTGAAGCCCCTGGGCACAGTAATGTTGCACGTAATCCTTGGCCATGGAATATGCTCAGCGTCCACCTTTTAAGAATCGGACCTTTGATTTAAAGAAAATAACTGGCTCTTATGTTTGGGAAAGAAACCCTGAACAGGTGATCTGAGTGTAACCCTTCTTCCAAATGATGTCATGGTAGCCTCCTGCACTGAGGATACCTCTCTTGGGGAAAGAACCCCAGTTATTAGGAGGAAGCAGGTAATAGTAATGGGGGATTCGATCATTAGAAATATAGATAGTTGGTACTCCTGGGGGAATTCTGTGCCAAAAAATTAAAAATTCTGCGTGGAATATTAAAATTCTGCATATTTTATGTGTCAAAAGAAAACACAATATAATCATGCCAGTTTCAATTATTTTGGTAATTTATTTCAAAATACAGACGGGGGGGGGAGGGAAAGGTTCAGGAAATGTTTTTTTGACAAACAGATTCCTTACTAGGCATATTAGAGCTTTGAGTAATTCATTTAAAATACAATACAGAAACATTTCCCGCACCCCTCAGAAGCAGTGCAAAGGCTTGGGAGAGTCGGGGGTAATGGAGGAGCTGAGAGAGAGGAAAGGAGCCTGGGAGTGAACGTGAAAGGTTGTTGGGTGTGGGTGGGAGATGTATGGAACAGGGTTTTTTGTTTTTTTTTTGGCGGGGGGGGAAGGAGGATAGTTATGGAGTTGGGGAGCCTCTGCCATGCAGACCCCGTTTGACCCCTAGCCTCGTGCATTCAGTCAGGCACATCTGCCCCCGTCCGCATGGGCCCTGGTTAAATGTTGTCATGCCACTAGCTCCTGAGCCTGCGCCCCAATCTGTCCCCCCACTAGCACTTCTGAACCCCAGTCTGACCCCCCAGCAGCTGTCTGCCCCCACCATATCCTGTGCCTCCTAACCTGGCACTGGGGGAGGGGCTGCAGAGCCACATGGGAGAGACAGAGGGGGGCTACACTGGACACGAATTCTGCACATGCGCAGTGGCGCAGAATTCCCCCAGGAGTAAGCTGGGTTTATGAATACCGGGAGAACAGCATGATGAATTGCCTACTGGATGCGAAGCTTGCAGATCTCTTGAGACTAATGTGCGATGTTGGGGAGGAGCCGGTGGTTGTGGTATATGTAGGTATCAGTGACATAGGGAAAGGTGGGAGAGAGGTCCTGGAGCCCAATTTAGGCTGCTAGGTAAGAGATTAAAGTCCAGGATCTCTATAGTAGTAGTCTCTGAAATGCTTCCAGTTCCACATCAGGGTCAGTTTGGCAGAACTGCAGAGTCTCAATGCGTGAATGAGATGATTGTGTACGGAAGCTGGTTTTAGATTTTATTAAATCTAACTGGGGAACCTTTTGGGAAAGGAGGATGGGAAGGATAGGCTCCACCTAAACCAAAACAGAACCAGACTGCTGACATGTAAAATTCAAAAAGTCTTAGAGGAGTTTTTAAACTAAGGGCTGAGGGAAAGCTGTCAGGTGTGGAGAGGCGCACAGTTGGGACAGAAACAGCCTTTAGTATTTGTCCTGCCATGCGGGCAGGGGACTGGACTCGATGACCTCTCGAGGTCCCTTCCAATCCTAGAATCTATGAATTTAGGGGAGGATCTGTTAACAGGGATTCTCTATATCCTAGTGAAGAGGAGAGGATAGAAGTAGATAAAATACAAGTAGGAACTGAAGAGAAACATCAATTAAAGAGAGTTCCATTCAGTTACATCACGTGAAGGCAGACAACTATATATTGCTGGAGTCTAAATAAGATGGGTGAACTCGTGTGCCTGGTGTTAGATGAGAATATTAAAATGATAGGCATCACAGAAACTTGTTGGAACGATGATAATCAGTAGGACACGGTAATACAAGGGTACAAAATATGTAGGAATGACAGAATAGGTCGTGCTGGTGGGGGAGGGGCACTACATGTGAAAGAAAGCATAGAGCCAAGTATACTAAAAATCTTAAATGAATCAAACTGTACTGTAGAATCTGTATGGCTAGAAATTCCCTGCTTGAATAATATGATTATAACAGTAGGAATATATTACCGACCAGCTGACCAGGATGGTGATTGTGAAATGCTCAGGTCGATTAGAGAGGCGATAAAAGTAGAGAACTCAATAATAATGGGGGATTTCAACTATCCCCATATTGACTGGGTACATGTCACCCCAGGATGGGATGCAGAGATAAAATGTCTAGACACTATTAATGACTGCTTCTTGGAGCAGCTAGTCCTGGAACCCACAAGGGGGAGGCAGTTTTCAATAGGAGTGAAGCACACAGGATCTGGTCCATAGGTGAGTATAGCTGAATCGTTCAGTAATAGCGACCATAATGTAATTAAATTTAACAACCTCGGGAGGGGGGAAAATACCAAAGAAGCCCACCATAGTAGCATTTAACTTCAAAAAGGGGAACTACTAAAAAATGAGGAAGCAAGTTATGTGGAAATTTAAAAAGAACAATCACTAGAGAGAAATATCTGCAAGCTGCGTGGAAACTATTTAAAAACACCATCTCTGAGGCACAAATTAAATAGATAGTCCAAATTTAAAAAAAATAGTAAGAGGACCAAAAAAAGCCACCATGGCTAAATCAGAGAGTAAAAGAGGTGGTTAGAGGCAAAAAGGCATCCTTTAAAAATTGGAAGTCAGATTCTACTGAGGGAAATAGGAAAGAGGCATAAACTCTGGCAAGTCAAATGTAGAAGTGTAATTAGGCAGACCAAAAAATAATTTGAAAAGCAACTAGTACAAGCAGGGCCGGCTCTAGGTTTTTTGCTGCCCCAAGCAAAAAAAATTTTGGCTGCCCGCTGGACCCCCCTGCTGCCCCAGCCCTGGGCTCTTCCCCCCCCTCCCCCCACCTGCACCCTCCTTCCGCCCCAGCCCTGGGTCACTGGTAACTTGCTCCCAGGGCGGCTCATTCAGCAGGAATTTTAGATGTGCACAGAACACAGACAGGATTGGTTCCCATATGGTTACAGAACTGAAGTAAAGTGGAACAATTTTCAGCTTGTGTGATTGGAGGATATCTGGATGCATATTATAAGACTGTCCTACATAAATGAGGAAAAGTTGAGGTGCCTTTATTATTCTTTTGTTCCATTCTTTCTTTCTATGGCGAATTTGCCAATGCAATATCATTGTCTTCCTTTTAAACAAACAAACAAACAAACAAACAAAAAGGTAATGGCTGATGAAAATCGCAATTCCAGTCCTAATAGCCCCTGGGAAGCATTTCTTGCTCAATTTTATCCTACTTTTTCTACAGCAAGTTACAGTGGATCAGTATATTTGATTTGGGAGAAATGAAGTAACAGCTGCCCAAACTGAGCTTGAGCACTCCTGAATTTTGAGGTGTTCAAATCTGGAAGGCAGGTGCTGGGGGGGTGGGGGGGCCTGTGGTTCCGCAGGGAGCACGGCAGCATGTATGCAGCAGTGTGTCTGGTGCTGTGTGGAGCCAGACACGCTGGTCTGAGTGGCACGGTAAGGGGGCTGGGGGGTTGGATGGGGCGGAGGTTCGGGGGGGGCAGTCAGGGGCAGGGAGAAGGGGGGGTTAGATGGGTCAGGGGTTGGGGGGAGCAGTCAGGGGACAGGCAGCGGTTGGATAGGCATGGGATTCCCGGGGGTTTGTCAGGGGACAGGTAGGGGGTGGGGTCCTAGGGGGGAAGTTGCGGGGAGGTCTCAGGAGGGGGCAGCCAAACAAACAAAAAAGCCGCGATCGCGATCTGTGGCGGCAATTCAGTGGGAGGTCCTTCACTCCGAGCAGGAGTGAGGGACCATCCGCCGAATTGCCGCCGAACAGCTGGATGTACCGCCCCTCTCCGAAGTGGCTGCCCCAAGCACCTGCTTGGTAAGCTGGTGCCTGGAGCCGGCCCTGTGCGTAACCTAGTGCTTAAATCAGCTTCTGTACCAGATGACTGAAAGAGGATAGCTAATGTGACATCAGTTTTTAAAAGAGGCTCCAGAGGCGATCCTGGCATTAAGAGCTGGTAAGCCCAACTTCAGTCCCAAGCAAATTGATTAAAACTATATTGAAGAAGAGAATGATCAGACACACAGATGAACTGGATTTCTTGGGGGCAAGTCAACATGGCTTTTGTGAAGGGAAATTATGCCTCACCAGTCTTTTAGAATTCTTTGAGGGGGTCAGCATACATGTGGACGAGGGTGATGCAGTGCACAGTGTAGTTGGGTTTTCAGAAAGCTTTTGACGAGGTCCCTCACCAAAGGCTCTGAAGCAAAGTAAACAGTCATGAGGTAAGAGGGAAAGTCCTCTCATGTAATTGGTTAAAAGACCAGAAATGAAGGGTATGAATAAATGGTCAGTTTTCAGAATGGAGAGAGGTAAATAATGGTGCCCTGCAGGGATCTGTACTGGGACCAGTGCTGTTCAACATATTCATAAATGATCTGATGAATGGGTAAACAATGAAGTGGCAAAGTTTGCAGACGATACAAAATTTCTCAAGGTAGTTAAGTCCAATGCAGATTGCGAAGAGTTACAAAGATGATCTCACAGAACAGGGTGACTGGGCAAGAAAATGGCAGATGAAATTCACTGCTGATAAATGCAAAGTAATGCACATAGGAAAACATAATCCCAGCTATACATACAAAATGATGGGATCTAAATTACTTGTTATCACTCAAGAAAGAGATCCTGGAGTCAATCTGGTTAGTTCTATGAAAACATCCATAAGTGTGCAGTGGTGGTCAAAAATGCTAACAGAATGTTAGGAACCGTTAGGAACAGGATAGCTAATAAGAGAGTAAATATCATAATGTCACTGTATAGATCCATGGTATGCCCACACCTTGAACACTGTGTGCAGTTTTGGTCACCCCATCTTAAAAAAGCTATATTAGAAATGGAAAAGGTGCACAGGGGCAACAAACATGATTAGAGCTATGGCACAGCTTCCATAGGAGGAGAAATGAAAAAGACTGGGACTGTTCAGCATGGAAAAGAGACGACTAAGGGGGGATAAGATAGAGGTCTATACAATCATGACTGGTGTGGAGAAAGTGAATAAGGAAGTGTTTTTTATCCCTTCACATAACACAAGAACTAGGTGTCACCCAATACAATTAATCGGCAGCAAATTTAAAACAAACACAAGGAATTTCTTTACGCCACACACAGTCAACCTGTGTAACTCATTGCTAGGGGATGTTGTGAAGGCTAGAAGTAAAACTGGGTTCACAAAAGAATTAGAGGATAGGTCCATCAATGGCCATTAGCCAAGATGGTCAGGGACACAACCACATGGTCTGGGTGTCCCTAGCCTCTGACTGCCAGAAGCTGTGGTTGGATGACAGGGCATGGATCATGCAATAACTGCCCTGCTCTATTCATTCTGTCTGAAGCATCTGGCATTGGTGTGACAGGATCCCTGGAGTACAACCTGGAACTGGGGTACTGCTCTGCCCCTTTAACTCTCCAGCCTGGGCTGTCTCTCACAATGCTTTGTTAGTGACAAGCAGCAAACCCCTCCAGGTGCTGTTATCACTCTACCCCACACTCAGCTAGATTGCATGAAAGCTCCCTGAGCCACTCATGAATCACACAGAGAAAGCCACCAGCAGATCTCCCAAGCCCCCGGAATATACCGTCTTGCGCTCGTCAAAAGCCTGACCAGTGTAAGTTCATTACCCAGTCTGCCCTGGATGTGGAGAGGACACGCACTAGCCTTTGTAAACTGAGCTGAGATTTCCCAAGCACTTCGAGCAAAACCCACTGTTTTAGGTAAAAAATAAAACAGATTTATTAACTACAGAAAGATTTTAAGTGATTATAAGTGGTAGGCACAAAAGGTCAGAGAGAGTTACCAAAGACAATAAAAAGTAAGTGCAGAGTCTAAATCTTAGACTTTATTACACTAGTTAGTATTTCGATCAAACAGTTTTCTCACCCCACTAGTTGGTACAGTTCTTAATACACAGGCTTCCTCTTTAAGCCTGGGATCAGTCTCCTCAGTTCAAGTCTGTGTCTTCCCAGCGTTCTCTTGTTGCTTCCAGCATAGGTGGGGGAATAGAAAGGCAAAAGCATGATGGTACTGTCCCCTCTTTTATATCCTCGGTCCATGTGCCTGGGAAACACTAGCCCAGACATGTCCTGGTGGGCTTTGCTGAGTCAGAGCTGAGCCATCCCCCATTGTGTGATGCTTGTGCAGCCCTTTTACAGCATTGTAAATCCCTTGTTTACAACTCCCCTGCTGATTAGTGAGCGTTTAACACCTCCCTGGGTGTGGGTCACCGCCTTTGTTGTAACTAGCAGTAACAACCTTACAGCGAAATCTCATAACTTCATACACACTAACTATATACATATTTGGACAGAACAGTGGGTTTCAGCAGATCATGGCTTTTCATATGATATCTTACGTGGCACGTTTTTGTATGAAATATATCATAATTATATGACACAGGTGAATATGGGGGTTCCAGGGTACTACTCTGAGGTACGGAGTGCTACAATTGGCCATTGTCAGATGACAAGATACTGGCTAGATGGACCTTTGGTTTGACCCACTGTGGCCATTCTTATGTTCTTACCTAATGCCTAGAGCCCTGCAAATCCGCTGATATCCACGGACCATTTTTGCGGATCGTGGCTCGGATGCGGATACAAATTTTGTATCCGCACAGGGCTCTGCAGCACACACCTGAACAGAGCAGCTGTCACCCAGCCCTGAGGCTCTAGCTCGCCTCTCTGAATCACACAACAGGCAATAGCCTGCTGGGTATTCTGGGAGTTGTAGTCCACAGCTTGTTCGAAAGGAGGAAGTAAACTACAACTCCCAGAAGGGAGTGTGACCATGTGCTCCTGTGCAGTGAGCCAAGTAGTTGTCACCACTGCCAGTCCTGGCTGAGTCTGTGTGCATTAAAGTCGCTCCGGCTGTGTAGGTGTGTCTGAGCCCTCCCTGGGGGGTGGCGGTGCACACGAGCACCCAAGATTATAGCCTACCTGCCCAGAATGGGGCAGGAGGTATGGCGGGGGTGGAATGGGCAGTGAGGCAGGATGTCTTTGTGGAGAAGTGGGAGGGTGGTTCGGGGCTGGGCACAGCCTTGTGTCACTGGTGCGTGGTGACTTGTGGAGCTGTTAGTAGAGCCCTGCAAATCCACAGATATCCATTTTATATCCCGGGATAATATTTGTGGATCGCGGCTTGGATGTGGATACAAATTTTGTATCCACGCAGGGCTCTACCCATGCCATGCTATGTGCTGGAGACAGTCCCAAATAAGAGCTCAGCGAGGTATGAACTGCCCCATACGCCTCACTGTGGGTGTTTAATTCTGAAATCTAACAATGTGCTTTTCATTCTCGACATAGTTCACTCTCATGGCTGATCATTTCGCAGGAACATCCAACTAATCTGCTCATCCCCTCCCTCCTCCTGGGGCTCTCTAGCTCCAACCCCCCCCTGCCCTTGCCCCAGCTGTCTGACCCTCCAGCTTCGCCCTGCTGATTTCAGCCCCCCCGGCTGCAGTGCGGTGAAGCTGAGGTAGGAGAAGCTTAGAACACATAGAATGTCATGTAGCGATTGGGGCCTGGGCAGTCTGTGCTGATTGGATTGCTCATTTGCATATTAATTGCAATATGCCCTCCTCCCCCCTTCAGGCAGAGTGCAAGCCACTCTACTGCAGAAATTAGGGCCAGCGGCTCGACAGTAGAGGCGAGCTCTGCTCCTGTGAAATCTCCATTGATTCCTTTGCTTTCTGTAGCCTGCAGTGAACAGGATTCGGAACCGGGGGCCCGTCTGACCTGTCGGATTTTGCTACACCTGTTTAAGACACCACAGCTGAACCCATGCCAGCAGGATGGCAGTAAGTGAGCTGGGTACAGAAGCCTTCCCCCATAGCAAACGCTGTGAGTCTGTGGGCCACCTATGCTCACTGGATCCAAGAGGAGGCGCTCCTGGTGCTGTCTTGGAAAGCCTTGTCTCACCCTGGGCAAGGCAAGACTAGCCTTCTGCTGGGTAGTCTCCCATGCCCTGGGAAAGGGGGGGAATGCATTTGTACAGCGTTCCCCGTGTGTCACTGTGTAGTTAGCAAAGCATGTGCAGAAGGGGTCTCCTCCATCTGCAGCATCAGCCACTGAACCCCACTGCAGGCAGGACACCAACCTTGGTGTGCTGTGGGTTGATGTGACCCTTGCTCTGTCCCGGACATTACGGTAAGTGCTGAAGAGTTTGTCAGCCAGGGTCTCGTGCCGCCTGACATCAGTGCCAGAGTCTACTCTGTCCTCACCTACACATGTCACTCGCTAGCTGGATTTGGGCGTGCCACTGCCTGCTTCTAGCACCGGATTCTTCAGCCTACCCAGCCCCTTGTGTTGCTCTCTGCAGTTCTTCTCACATCCTGTGCCTGTAACCAGCTGGCTCCATTGGATCCTGCTGTTTCCTTCTCTCCAGGGGATTCAGATTAGAGAGGCTCTAGAACCTCTGAATTTGGCACTGGGGCAACAGCTGCTGGAATCCTGTGTCCAGTTCTGGTGTCCGTGATTGAAGAAAGATGATGTAAATGGGAGAGGGTTCAGAGAAGAGCCATGAGGATAATTGAAGGATTGAAAAACGTGCCTGATAGTGATAGATTCAAGGAGCTCAGTGTTAGATTATCAAAGAGAAGGTGAGGGGTGACTTGCTGACAGTCTGTAAGGACCTGCATGGAGAACAGAAATTTGATAATAAAGACGTTCTTTGACGTACCAGACAAAAGTATAACAGGATCCAATGGCTGGAAGTTGAAGTTAGACTTTAATTCAGACTGGAAGTAAGGTGTACATTTAACAGTGAGGGTAATTAGCTATTGAAACAATGTACCAAGGGTTGTCGTGGATTCTCCACCACTAGATGTTTTTAAATCAAGATTGGATGTTTTTCTAAAAGATCTGCTCTAGTTCAAATAGGAATTCATTCAGGGCAGGTCTCTGGCCTGCGTTATACAGGCGGTCAGACTAGATGATCACAGTGGTCCCTTCTGGCCTTATAATTTATGAATCTTCCATGCCCTAATGTCAGCAACCCCTACTCCTCCTCCTCCTTCCTGACACCCTGCAGTGCCTGCAGAGAGCAGCTTCTTCCCCCTCAACTCCCGTCTCTGTGCTGCTCCCTGTATTATCCCATTGACAAACCCCTCTCCTCTGCTTCCCCAAACTCTGCAATCTGCCTGTCCTCCCCTTTAAACATCCCCGCGTGGCCCAGGCACGCTAACCCTCCGGCTCTGAGTCTGAGCAGAGGGGCTGGGAGCTGTCCTCACAGCAGCAGCAGCAGCATCTGGGTTTCACTCTGGCCCCAGCATATGAACCTCTCTTCATTGACCTGTTGCTGGCTCCTCTCCTGCCCTAGGGCTGCCATGCACACCTCTCTAATGTCTCAGACTTGTCTGGTTTGACTGCCCTTTCTGTTTGGGGTGGAACCAGTCCTGCAGGGCTCCATCCATGGCTCATCATCTGTACATTGTCCCCTCACTCCTCCAAATGCGGCTGCTGCCCCAGGTTAGAGTTGTGCTGAAGCCTGGACTTTGTTGCACAGACATTGCTTCCTGGTCATCCCTATGAATGTTACACTGGGGTGGTCCAGTGCTGCACGACACTTTGCCTTTGTGCAGTCTGTCAGCCAAGTTGTTCAGACACACCCCCACTCTTGGGTGTAATTGGCTCCATGTTACAGATGGGGAAATGAATAGTGCCAAGCTGGCCCAGTGAGCTAGTAGCCAAGCCAGAACTGCTGGCCCTCAGTCTGCCGCTCTGGATAGTGCGTGATTTGGGTGGCTCTGGAGGCTGGGTCTTTCTCATGTGCTGGGATTTACCCTTCTCCTTTGTTCTTTCTGCAGATAAGCCCACAGTGGGAATTCGTTCCTCCTGTGACCGCCACTTGCTGGCTGCTTCCCAGAACCGAATTGTGGATGGAGCAGTCTTTGCAGTGCTGAAGGCTGTCTTTGTGCTGGGTACGTATCTTATCCTAGACTGGACCTGTGAGAGGGAGACAAGGAGTGTTGGGGGAGCAGGCAGAGTGTAGGAAGTTTGTATGTGCTACAGTATTGGACTGCGCGAGATAGATGATGACTACATAGAAGTAGTCCTGGGGGGATTCTGCGCCAAGAAATTAAAATTTTTGCACCAAAAATTAAAAATTCTGCAAAATTCTGCATATTTTATTTGTCAAAATAATGCAATATAATCACATCAGTTTCAATTGTTTTGGAAACTTATTTAAACTACAATACAGGAAAAAGTCACAATAACCATTCAGCATTTCTTAAACACATGAAAGTGAAGTTACAAACATTTGGTAACAATATCCTGCATTCCAGTTATAATCCTGGATTTTCCCCCAGTGGGGGGGAAAGTAGAATGTCATTTTAAATTGCTCAGACTTTCACACATGAAAGTCATACAGTTTTGCTAATCGTTGTCCTGGACCTGGCTGGGTACTTTTTGAAGTGCTTGGTTCTGATTGTCCTGACATTTTATTGACTGCTTGGTAAATGTTTTATTTGCCCTCAGTCTTTTTTTTTTTTTTTTTAATGGCTAAGTAAAATAAATCCTGAACTGTAATCTAACCCTATTGGGCTACTTTGGCACAGGAAAAAAGTGAGAGAGCACATAGATCTTCCCAGCTGATTTCCTTACTGTCATTTATAAGGCTTTACATCACTCTGGCAATGTAGGGGCCTTAAAATTTTCACACGTTTTATGCTCCTGGAGGAATTGACTGAGGATGGGAACAGTTAACTAACAATAGGAACATTAACAAAGTTACTATGTAGGCAGGCTGCTACCTTTCTGCCTCTAGCCTGCCTCCTGCATAATAAAAAGTCCTACCCTTCCACACCAGCGAGCTGCAGTAGCAAGCGAGAGGGACAGGCTAAGTGATCAGGCACGCACACCCAGCCTCCCTTCCCAATCGTAAGGCTGCTCCAGGCATGCTGGAACAGATATGCTGCTGGGGAAGAGGCGCATGTTCCCCAGCAGATTTTTTTTGCGTTTTTCTGCATGGGGGGGCACAGAAAAATGCGGGCGCAGAATTCTGTCAGGGGAAATAGGAGGGGTAGATGAGATCTGTGTGATGGAGAAATGTCTGGCCTGCGCTAAGCTCTCTCCCTGGGGCGTATGTGGGCTGCATGGGTCTCCCTGCCCAGGAGTTGGTAGCTGGCAGGGATGAGGCTGGTCTGTGCTGGGCACTCTGGCTGAGGGCTGTTGGTTGGAGATGGGGACAGGGTGGCCTGTGCTGAGCTCTGGGGCTGTGGGGCAGTAGCGGGACATGGGGCGGGGCACGGGGCTGGCCTGCGCTGAGCTCTGGGGCCATGGGGCATGGGGCTGGCCTGTGCTGAGCTCGGGCTGTGGGGCAGTAGTGGGACATGGGGACGGCCTGTACTGAGCTCTGGGGCCGTGGGGCAGTAGTGGGACATGGGGATGGCCTGTGCTGAGCTCTGGGGCCGTGGGACAGTCGCGGGGCATGGGGACGGCCTGCGCTGAGCTCTGGGGCCAGGAAGAAATCGTATTCAAGTTCAGCGTCCGTTGTGTGAATGGCTCTGGTTTTTGCTACTGTTGCATAAGGTGACCCTTTGCCTCTTGGTTACAGGGGATGCAGAGCTGAAAGGCTCTGGCTTTTCCCACCCTGGAGGGGTGGATGACCTTATGGAAGATGAGCTGGGTGCCAAGAAGTCTGCTGGCCGGACAGTGTCCATAGAGACGGCCAGCCTGGATATTTATGCCAAGTATGTCCTGAGGAGTATCTGTCAGCAGGTAAATCTGGCTCTTGCGCCCCACCCTGTCCCTGATCCCGGCTGCTGACAGGGCTCTCCCTCTGCCTATTCAGGTTTGGTGGATGTTCTCTTCTGCTGTTTCAAAGAAGCTGGGCATGGTTTTGCCACGCGGTGGTGCTAAGAATTAAAAGTTGCTGAACAGAGCTGACTGGTACTCTGGTTTCGGAGAGCTCAGATGCTGTGTATTCTGTAGGGCTCTGGTGCCACCACTGTGCCCCTTCCCCAGGGTGAGATGGCAGTCAGTAGCCCCCTACGCATGTGCTGGGGGCAGAGAGGAGGGAGCATGAGAAAGAGGGGTACTTGAAGTGATATAAGGCTCTTGCATGTCAGGTTGGGCATTCGTGGCAGCTCGGCCAGTTCTATAGCTGGGCTTGCTCACCTGCAGCCTGTGTTTTTGTTGAGTTTCAGGGAGAGCCACTCACTTTTTATGTGCCCTTTTCAGGGTTGTCCCGGCTCTCAAGTCTAATAGGGTCCTGGGCACCATCCAGACAGTGCCCAAGTCCTGTGCTGCCCTTCTTTCCCCTGCCCGTCTGACAGCCTCTTGAACCCTTCCCTTCTCCACTGCTCTCACCACTTTCTAAGATCCACAAGAAGTGAGTCTGTTAGGAGATGCTCTGGCTAGCAGGGGCCTTGATAGGGGGATGTAGCAGCAGAGGCTTACCCCAAGTCAAGTAGATGAGCAGCACATTTTTAATATGCATGAATTTACAAACTACTTGACTGATTTAATTATTGGTGGGAAATTCTGCTTTCTTCTTGGAGTGCTTGCACATGTCGATTCCATCCAGGTATGTGCGCGCCCACGTGCACAGTCGTCGGAGATTTTTGCCTTAGTAGTATCCATGGGGCAGGCTGTGGCGCCTCCTGGAGTGCCGCCCTCATGCCGTAGTATATCAGGCACTGCTGGCCCTATGCCCTCTCAGTTCCGCGGTTGGCTGGAGCGCCTGGTCTTGCTTAGCAAGAGCATTAGCGATTCTTCGCTGTTGAGGTTGTTCTCCTTTGTTATTTAGTCAGTGATTAGTTAGCTGTTAAGTGTTTTAGTAGCAGTTAGAGTCCTGGCTGGTGGGGCTTGCCCCCCTCCCCAGGCTTCAAGTTGTGTTCTGAGTGCAGCTGGCCAATGCCCGTCAGTGACCCTCACGAGAGTTGTCTAAAGTGCCTGGGGGAGTCCCATCAAAAAGACAAGTGCCAGATCTGCAAAAACTTTCATCCCTGAACTCATAAAGAGCGGGACATTCGACTGAGGGTCCTCCTCATGCTCTGCGCCCAGCATCGGAGCCCTCGCACTCGGACTCCACACCCAGTACTTCGGCGTCAGCACGCAGTGCACCACCGGCACTGGGATCTGCCCGGCACCGTTTCCCCTCACCAGTAACGAAGAAGCAGTCCAAGTCGACTGGTCTGCAGGCACCGTGCAAGGGAACTTCGGGCAAAGGACCTGAGTTAGGGCTCGTGCCCGCAATGGAGGCTCTCGGGGGTACCGCTGTGGACCTGCCTCGGACTCCGGGGAGCAGTAAGGGGTCCCAGCCCATCGCAGGGCCATCTGCATCCCTGGTGGCCAAAGAACAGTTAGGCTGACCAGCACCACACACACCTGGCCACATGGCGGATCCCGCCAAGACACTGGCTTAGACGACCCAGCTGGTGATGGGATGGCCCCCGGACCACAGGTGTCATTCCCCTTCGCCATGGCCAAGGACCCTGGTACTGCAACCTCGGTCTCCAGCCAGGAGGCCCAGATCTCTGACGCCATGGTCTCCGCTTACAAGGCACGGAACTCCGGAATCACGACACTGATCCCCGTATTCTCTGTACTGACGGTCCTCCCACCAGAGATCACCAACATGTCGGTTGCCATTGCCTTGCAGGTATTCCATTCATCGGTCCCTTCCAGCACGAGACCGTTCCTGGTCATGGCACCGATCACCGGGGCCCCGGTACCGTTCTTTGGGCAGGCACCGGCCCCTCGGCTTCTTTGTAACTGTCGCCGATGAGAGTCAGTCGACAGACTCAGGCTTCCACAGCCCCACCCTGGTCACCAGAAGGGCAGTGGTCTGGGTCGGAGGGACAGTTCAGCTCTTCCCCTGTACAGGGCGAATCGTCTTCCAGCCAGGAACCCGTCAAGGCGCCTGCGGCACTGGCATGGGATCAAGGGCAATGGCTCGCCCAGTGGCAATACTGGAACCCACGCTGGGTGCCTGTAATGCCGGCACCATATTCCCACCGCTCCTCCCAGGCTGCATCAGACAAGCTACCTCCAGCGCAGCCGGAACCGGTGTTGGAGCAAGGGGCTGAATCCGAAGCAGTGACTCCACTGGAAGCCCCGGCGGCTGCAGAGTGGGGTCCCAGATGCAGCAAGGGGACACTCCCCACCCTCTGGCGGTGCAGTCATCCTCGTCATCCCCGGACGAGTCAGTGGTGGGGGAAACTCGCAAACTGGTAGATCCCCCCCGTGCCCCCACCTGATGACTTCAGGGAGCACCAAGCCCTACTTAAGAGTGACGGCCAACCTGAACTTGGAGGTTGAGGAGCTAGCTGAGGAGGCCGATGACCTCTTGACTGTCGTTCCTTCCTCTGCCCCAGCCCAGGTCGCATTGCCCGTTCACCCCAGGGTCCTAAAGATCGCCAAGTCGGTGTGGCAGACCCCGTCTTCCATTCTTCCCATGTCCAAGAAGGCGGAAAAGAAGTACTATGTCCCCACAAAGGGGTTTCAATAGCTATACACGCACCCTCCTGCGGGGTCCCTGGTCGTGTCCACTGTCAACGAAAGGGCCAGGCGAGTGGCACCCCCAAAATAAGAAGAACAGGAGTACTTGTGGCACCTTAGAGACTAACAAATTTATTAGAGCATAAGCTTTCGTGGACTACAGCCCACTTCTTCGGATGCATATAGAATGGAACATATATTGAGGAGATATATATACACACATACAGAGAGCATAAACAGGTGGGAATTGTCTTACCAACTCTGAGAGGCCAATTAATTAAGAGAAAAAAACCCCCAAAATAAGGATGCCATGAGGCTGGACTTATTTGGGAGAAAGATTTATTCAACAGCGAGCCTCCAATTCAGGGTCTCTAACCATCTGGCCCTACTTGGCGGATACAATTTCAACCTGTGGGACTCCATCGGCAGGTTCAAAGAGAGCCTCCCACAGAATCGGGCACAGGAGTTCGCCACTCTGGTGGAAGAGGGCAAGGCAGTAGCCAGAGGTGTCCCCCAGATAGCCGAGATGCCACGGACTTGGTGTCACCTCTGCAATAGCCATGAGGTGTAGCTTCTGGTTACAGACCTCCGGGCTGTCCCAGGAGATGCAATCCACCTTCCAGAACCTCCCTTTCGAGGGAACAGAGCTATTCTCAGAGCTAACTGATGCAAGGCTCCCTGGCCTTGAAGACTCCCAGGCCACCCTCTGCTCCTTGGACCTGCATACTCCTCAACAGGCTAGAAAACCGTTCCTCCCCCCCGCCATCATCGAGGTCTTGGGGTACCCCTCAATTTGGTGCCTACAAAAAAAGAGACAAGGACAGGGGTTTTAAGCGAAGCCACCTGTCGTCGTCTTGTCCACCTGCCCATCCTGGTCCTTCCAGATACCAAGGCAGCCAAAAGCAGTCATTTTGAGGGTGCGCCCGAGGACGACACCTCAGTCAATGCATCGAATCCGCTCCCCATCTTCCTCAGTCACCTCTGGCCTTTCCCGTCAGCCTGGTCCCATATCCCCTCGCACCGCTGGGAGCTTGACACAGTCTCGTCTGGCTATAATCTGCAGTTTATAGCCTACCAACCCTTCCATCTCCTTTCCCCGTCCCTCTTCAGGACCCTTCTCATGAGCAACTCCTCGTTCAGGAGGTCAGAAACCTCCTGCATCTAGGGGTGGTGGAAGAGGTTCTGCAAAACATGGAAGGAAGAGGATTTTACTCCCACTACTTCCTAATTCCAAAGGCAAAAGGGGGTGTCAGACCTATTCTAGATCTGCATCACCTCAACATGAAACCTCAACTTTTTGAGAGACTTATGGTCTACCTGGCCTCCATCCTCCCCTCCCTGGATCCCAGGAGACTGGTACGCTGCCATTGATTTAAAGGACGTGTACTTTTCATATGTCCATATTCCTGGGGCACTGGTGTTTCCTCCGTTTCACGTTGGGCCAGCGCCATTTCCAGTTCACTGTGATGCCTTTTAGTCTCTGGTCGGGCTCCGAGAATGTTCCCCAAGTGTATAGCATCAGTGGCTGCTCACCTGCAGCGACGGGGTTCCAAATCTACCCATACCTCAACGACTGGTTGGTAAGGGGCCGGTCCTCGGATCAGGTGTGGTGGCATCTCAACCTGGTCTGTTCCACCTGCTGCGATCTGGGCCTATTAATAAATGACAAGTCAACCCTCACCCCAGTGCAATGTAGAGAATTAATTGGGGCAATACTCGACTCCACTCAAGCCAGAGCCTTTGTCCCCGAGACTTGGTTCCAAGCCATGGTGGACCTCCTCTCGTCTCTGCATGCCCAACCACTCAACACTGCCCACACGTGCCTGAGACTGTTGGGTCACAGGGTAGCATGCACTTACGTGGTCCAGCATTAGTGACTCCGCCTCAAGCCCCTACAGGCGTGGCTGGAGTCGGTCTGTGTCCCCAACCGGCGCAGTATAGATCAGGATTCCGGACAGCATACTGTCGTCACTCACCTGGTGGCAAGATCCTGCGTTGGTGCTGGAGGGAGTCCCCTTCGCGGCCCCAAGTCTCATTGGTGACTCTTGTCTCTGACGCTTTGGACCTGGGTTGGGGAGCTGACTCGGGCAATCTCAGTACTCAAGGCTATTGGTTCAGTCACGATCGGTCTCTGCACATCAATGTCAGGGAGCTCAGGGTGGTTCGCCAGCTCTGCAGCACGACATCCATCTTGTGGCCACTCGCCTCCTAGGGGCCAGGAACGCTTGGGCAGACCGCGTCAACAGGACATTCTCATCTTGCCACGAGTGGTCCCTGCACCTGGAGGTGGTCAGTTCTATCCCCCACAGGTGGGGAACTCCCCAGGTGGATCTAGTCATGTCCAGGTAGAACAGAAAATGCCACGTCTTCTGCTCGTTCCAGGGCAGGGACAGAGGATCTCTGTCGGACACCTTCTTGCTCCCATGGTCGTGGACTCTGATGTCTGCCTTCCCTCCGGTGCCGTTGCAGCGCAAGGTCCTCATGAAAATCAAGCAGGACAGGGTGAATATCATCTTTATAGCGCCGACGTGGCTGCACCAACACTGGTTCAGCACACTGCTGGGTCTCTCGGTGGCGACCCTATTCCAGATTCCGTTCCGGGTGGACCTGTTGCCCCAGAACCACGGCAATCTCCTGCACCTGAACCTGGCAGCGCTTCATCTGACAGCTTGGCTGCTGTGTGGCTGAACGCTCAAGAGCGGCAGTGCTCATCTGAGGTCCAGCGAGTCCTGTTGGGCAGTAGAAAGCCCTCCACCAGGGCTACCTACCTGGCCAAATGGAAGCTATTCACCTGCTGGATGGCGAATAAGGGGGTCCGTCCCAAGCGAACCCTGTTGCAGCTCATACTAGACTACCTCTTGCATCTCAAGCTCCAGAGCTTGTCCCTCTCATCAATCAATGAAAATACACTAGAAGCTGAGAACTGTAGAAAATTGATAAAGGAAGTAAAAGGGCACAATTAGAAATCCTATGGCCAGCAGTGTTAAGGATAATAAGGAGTTCTTTGAGTGATTGTCCACACAGATTCCACTTTTGGTTTCCATGTGCCCCAGGCATGTGAGGTCGGACTCTTTATGAATAACTGCATCTATTGTGGCCACGTCCATGCTCTGTATACCCTTGTGACCACTATACGTAAGCGTATAAGGGGTAGGGTGGTCTCATGACCATGACTGCACGATGAAAGACCTGCAGTGTTTGCATCCCTCGAGTGACATAGCTTTCATTTAATGGTCCTGTTGTAGTGTTAGATCTAGTTAGTCTTTAGGTTTAATTGCCCATTGGCTTACAAAAAGAAAAGAAAAGAAAAATCATAACTTTTAAGGGGAAGCTTGTGACTAGTGTGGCTTCACCCCTCCTCCCTTCCCCCATGCACAGGAGGGGTATGCCTCCATCATGGCAGACCCAAGTCACCAGGCTTCAAGAAGTGCCCATTGTGTGACTCTGCCATACCCATAAATGATGGGCATTTCTGATGTCTTATCTGCCCAGGAAGGACATGTAATGCAGCACTACTCCGTATGGTGCTTGTTCTCCAAGAGGATTGTCAAGAACAGAGAGGTGAGGCTAAATTTGTTTCCACTGGAGATTTCAAGGAGCCTGAAACTTATTTCTGCTTTGGAGAAGTCCAGAACAGGTCAGTCTCATCCTGCCTTGACATTGGCCAGCTGTGGCTCCACGTCCAGCTCTCTCACTGCCTCCTGCCATAGACCACACTTCTCTCTAGCTCTGCGCCCTCAGAGAGAACAGTGCTCCAGTAGAGAAGTCCTGCACAGATTGCCCTCAGCAAACCCAATCAAGAGACTTCTCAGACTTCATCTATTAAGACCCACAACTCAGTGTCCCTCCCAGTGCTCTGCCACTGAAGAGCAAATCTGCACTGATGGCTCCTTTAACCCACACGGACTATGTTCCCCCTGGTATCATGCTGACAGTATGTGCTCCAGCACTATTCTCAGCGCCAAAATCCTCCAGCCTGCTTCAGCCTTCTTGGTACAGGCTGGCATCCTGACACCGAAGCCTTGCATCATACCGACTGACCTATCCATAGGTCCAATACTGGAGTCTCCCCTATTGCAATGCCTAAGAGATGTCATCTCCAAGCATTCAGTCCCCATGCCTCCACCTGATCTGACACCACTGGCATCCTGGACATGTCTGCTCTAACTCTGGAAGTAGTCTGTCTCATCGTCTTCTCCAGAGCACAGCAAAAGCTCCTCTTCTTCCTAGCCCCATTCTCCACTATGGGTGGCTCAATAGGAGTCCAGCAGAAAATCCAGAGAGGATTTCACTACAGCACCGACAAAGAGGGCAGGGTTTCTCAAGGAACCTCCACCTTGGTATTCACCCATGTGCCCTCTTCTACCAGCCCTAGACATACTGGTCGTCTTGGGGCATGAACCCTTATTCCAGGAAGCTTTCCTCTACCGTGACTCGACCAAGATCTCCCTCACTAAGTAGACAAATTCAGCTATCTCTAGCCCCACAACTTTTTTATCCTTAGTTGCTAGAAGATGAAGAATTGGATACTGGGGATGACCAGAGTGGCTTAGATCTAGAGCTCCCTGATCCTCAAGGAATTTCCTCCTTTTCTTCTGAATGAGGAATTCAATCCATCTCTTTCAGCCTATCAGGATGAATTCAAAATATTCCAGGATATCTTTAATAGGATCACGAGACTCTTGATATATCACCAGAAAACACCCAGGAAAAGTAGCACAAATTACTAGTGTATACCTTGCATGGCGATACCAGTCAGAATTGTGATGTGGATTAATGAGCATCTGAATATTTTTCTCAGCACCCGATCCCAGGCTTCTTACTGGTACAAACAGCTCAGGAAAGGCCCAAACAGTAGGGAGCCCCTAGAAAACACCCTTCAGGGGGAGGATCCCAAATACCTGGATCTATTTGGCTATAAGGTCTACTCTTCCGCAAGCCTCCAAATGAGGGTGGCCAACTATCAAGCTTTGCTATCAGTGTGATTTTTTTTCTCTTCTGGGATAGACTCTCTAGCCTACTTAACAAACTGCCAAGAGAACGCCTTTCTCACCCCGAATAACTCATAGCGAGAACCTTGTTATAAGCTCCTCTTTATGCCTCTGATATGTCAATGAGGACTATTGCATTTGCCATGATGCATTCTTCCTGGCTTCAGGCATCTGGGATCCTGTGGGAGGTCCAGAAAGCTAGAGAGGACCTCCTCTTTGAAGGGACCAGTTTTGTTTAGCAGGAGCACAGATGAGGCTGTCCACAGCATCAGAGACAGGAGAGTGATTCTTTGAGCCCTGGGACTCTACGTTCCTATCGCAGAGGAAACTGCAACCAGAGGCAGGAACTTACTAACTACAAGCGCAAACCTCAGCCCCAATGCTAATTGCAACAATCTTCTTCTGAGCCTCTGAGGAAGAGGTAGAAGTTCTGCACAGCTCAACCTTCCTTCTCCTCCTCGTCTGCGCTGCAACCTGGATCTTCTACTAAGATGTAGTTTTGATGTAAGTGTTGAGAGCTGGTTGGACCACATTTGGAGCATTTTTCTTTTGCCCTCTGTTAGAAACTTGCCTTTTCTCTAGAAGTTTGGATGAAGATAACCTTGGATTGGTGAGTCCTCAAGAGAATAGCTAATGGGTATTCCATCCAGTTTTAGACTGTTCCAACTCCCTCCCCGTGGCCTTTCCAGGGACCCATCTCACGAAACTGTTGAAACAGAAAGTGGACTCTGATGCAGTTCGGAGCAGTGGAAGAGGTACTTCATGTGAAGGGACTTGTATTCCCATATCAGAAAGGAGGCTGGAGACCCATCCTCAACCTTCGACCTCTCAGTGTGTTTGTTTCATTTCAAATTCCATATGGTCACCCTAGTTTCCATAATATGTTCCCCTGGATCCCATGGGCTGGTTCAGGATACATACTGGCACGTTTTCATCCACACAACTCCCAGAAGGTATCTGAGATTCTTGGTAGGAATATTTCTCTGCCAACACAGAGTCCTGCCTGTTGGCCTCTGAGTGGGTCTTTGCCAAAGTCCTGGCTTTAGTGGCTGCATACCTTTGCAGACTGGGAATACAAGTTTATCTCCATCTGGATGACTCGCTGATTTGGGGAAGATTCGCACAGCAAGTAACTTTGCACTCCAGAGGATCAGTGAGGCATATGGGGCACATGCCTATGGCAGTGTGCACCTATGTCAAGCGGCATGCCTGACTGGACTTCACCTTTGGCCACTACAAGGCTGGTTAAGATCAATCTATCTGCCTAACAGACATAGTATGGACCAGCATGGTCATGTCAGAAGTCCTATCCTCGGTAAGCTGGCAGGCAGATCTGCTTCAAGTCTGCAGTGGAGTTCCATTCTCTGTGCCTCTCCCTCCCAAGACCCTGGTAATGGACTCCTACGCTCTTGGTTGGGGAGCTTATCTTGACCATCTCAAGATGCAGGGGCTGTGGTTCCCTCGGAAGGTCTGATTGCACATAGATATCTTGTAAGTTAGAGCCATACCATTAGCATGCCAGACCTTCCTACGTCTCCTTTGGAGCCTCGCTGATCAAATGCTCGCAGCCAACACCACTGCAGTGTACTTTATCAACAGCTCGGGGAGCAAGATCCTCCCCACTCTGTGAAGACACAACATACCTTTGGGAATGGTGCATACCTCACTGCATTACGCCAGTAGCTTTACACCTGCCTGGTCTCCAGAACACCCTGACAGGTCATTTCAGCAGGCACTTTTCAGAGAACCACAAATAGTACCTCAGCAGTTCCCTCCTCCACGACATCTTTGTCAGATGGGGGTTCCTAATGTGTTCACAACGTTCCAGAAAAGCAAGCAGCAAGTATTTTGCTCCAGAAGGAGCATGAGCCCAGGCTTGCTGACAGACACCTTTCTTCTCCTGTGGACTCCAGGTAGGTCTGTTTGCTTTTCCACCAGTTCCCTGATTTCTCAGAAAACTGAAACAAGACTCAGGTCACAATATCCTGATAGTTCAAGCATGATCTAGACAGTTTCAGGTCTCTGAACTGATGAATATTTCGAACAGCCCAACAGCTACCTTACCACTTCTTTCCAATGTAGTCTCTCAGAACCACAGCCTCATATTGCACCCGGACCCAGCCTGGCTCCGCCTGCTTGCTTGGATGCTGGCTAGATGACTCCCTTGGACAGGGACTGCTCATCTGGAGTACAGAACATTTTGTTACAAAGCAGAAAGCCTTCTATTGGGCTAATGTACAGAGCTAAATGGAGAAGGTTTTCTGTCTGGGCAACCCAGCAGCAGCTCTCACCATTAAAAACTTCAATTTGAGCCATCCTGGGCTAGCTATCTTCCCTGAAGCAATCTAGGTTTTCTGTTTGCTCCATTAGAGTGCACAGACAGCAATTTCTGCAAACCTCCTGCCAGTCCAGAGTTACAGTGTGTTTGCTGTCCCTACAGTATTGAAATTTCTCATGTTTTTCCCCCCAGTTAAGGAACTTCCCTGTTCCTGGAACCTCAGTTTGGTTCTGACTGGCTTAAGAGACTCCCTTTAGAACCCATGGCAACGTGCCCCCTCTACTACTTCTAGACAAAGATGGTGTTTTTGGTGTCCATTGGCTCAGCCAAATTAGTCAATGAAATACAGGCCTTCATGATGGGCCCTCTATGTACCTTAAGGACAGTGTCATCCTTAGGCTTCTCCCAAGTTTCAGAGTTCCGCCTCAACTAGTCAGATCATCTCCTGTTTTCTTTCTAAAACTTACTCCAGCTCAGACAAAATAAAAGTGTACACCTTATATGTGGTGAAAGCCTTATCCTTCTATAGAGTTAGGGCAAAGCATTCACATCCTCCCCCAGTCTGTTTGTGACTTTCCCAAAAAGGGGTTCCACTTAGATTATCCAGCTGGGTTTTGGACTGTGTTAAGGCTTTGGTATCAGATAGCTGACAAGATCCTCAGGGTCATGTTAGAGCCTATTCCATGAGGGCTCACGCTGCCTCCACAATGTCTCTAGGTAACATCCCATTATTTGAAATAGTTAGAGCAGCTTCCTAGAGCTTCTTTCACACTTTCAACTTCCATTTTGTCCTGGTTCAGGCTTCCAGATCAGATGCCAGCTTTGGTAGGGCTAGCCTGCTATACCTTTTTAAGTAGGACTCCTCTTCCCACCTTCAGGTTAAAGATCACTGCTTGTAAATCACGAAGAGTGGAATCTGTGTGTACAGTCACTCGAAGAACAGTTACTTATCCTACAGGAAGGGTGGTTCTTTGAGATATGTTGTCCACACAGGCTCCATGATCTGGCCCTCCACCCTCACTAACGGGAGACCTGTTCTCTTGGAATTCTTATTGGCGAAGAAATGGGGCGGCAGTTGAGGCTCTCCATCCTTTAAGACCCCAATGTCTGTCGTGAGGATACATGAAGCAGGGGTGCTGCCATAGTGGATGCGGTCAGGAACTCTGCTGCCTCAGGCTCGGTTGCCTAGCAACCCCGTAAGCTTGGCTGCGCCTAATAAACCCTCACTAAGTGGCTGTGTTCCCTGACTGGTCAGAAGAGCCAACAAATCACCATGTAAACCCTGTAGCAACAGGAACTCAGTGGCCGCTCAATGCATTCTCTGCCCACAGCTGCGCCAGATCTACTTCCTGGCCAGCCCTTACTCCAGCCCTAGTCCCTGCCTACCTCTGAACCGCTGATTCCTATCTCCCGGCTCTGACCACTGGCTTGTCTCCTGACCATGACTCTAGCTCTGCATGGAAAACATGCCTTATTTATTATTTGTTTTTCATTACCGTAACTCCTGGTTATCCAAAACCCTATTATCCGAACCCCCATATTGTTCGGATTGGTGCCTTGTCCCCCATGTATCTCATGCTGGGGGACAAGGAAGGGATTTGGATAATGCAGAGCTTCAGAGCATAGAGCAGAGACCCTTGGCCTGGACTCTGAGGAGGTACCCCTGGCTGGTGGGAAGGCCACTCCACTACTGAATGGCTCCTGCCTTCTCAATTATCCAAATAAAGTCCATGTCCCCCATGCTGATTGGATCATTGGAAGTATATTGTATTCATTATTTGTATTAATGTGGTACCTCGGAGCCCTAGTCCTGGCTCAGGACCCCATTGTGCTAGGCCCTGTACAAACACAGAACAAAAAGTTAATCCTTGTCCTGAAGAGCTTACACTTGGTGGCAGGAGGCATTTGCTGCTAGCATGATATAAAACCAAGAACCAATTTAATTTTGCCTAAGAAGAGGTCCCCAATCCAGTTCCAACTGAGATCAAAGAGAAGGATAAGAGAAAATTTTCAAAAGCTCCTAAGTGATCTAGGAGTATAAGTTTAAGACAAGAGATAGTTGGATACAGACAGACTGGAGAGGAAATAATGAGACAGGATTGGTCAGTGTGATAGACAGTGGTCTCAGCACCCCAGCGGCCTAACTGCTATCAAGTTAGGAGAAGGAGAGTCTTAGGGAGGGTTTTGAAAGAAGGAGGATCATGAGAGAGCTTTGCAGATGACCACCTAAGCATGGGAGAAAGCATGAAGGTGCTTGTTTGAAAATGTAACAAGTGGACAGTGGAGTGTGGCATTATGAGCTGATTGGAGGTGGGAGTCAACATCCTGATTATGAATGAGAGATGATAGGTAAAGTGGAGGTGGGCCTCGCAGATCCTTGAAAGTGAAGTAGCTTATGTTTGATGCGCTAGAAAAGGGGGAGCAAATGGAGAGATGTAGAGAAAGGGGTGAACAGTCAAAGTGAAAGGTTAGGAAAATGATCTTTGCAGCTGCATTCTGAATGGATTTGAGCAAGGCAGGACGGTGTTTGTCAAAGTCAGAGGGAAGGATGATGCAGTGATCCAGGCGTGACACGATGAGAGTTTTAGCTGGGTGGTGGAAAGGAAAAGTCGTATTTTAGAGATGTTTTGTGGAATGAATCAGTAAGCTTCAAACACAGCCTGCATATGAGAACCAAGAGAGAAGCCGGAGTCAAAGAGCATGTGCAGGTTACAGGCCTGAATGACAGACAGGAGGATGATGTCCAGAGTGATGGAGAAAAGAGGTAGTGGGGTGGGTTTGGAGGGAAGATTAAGAGCTCAGTTTTAGCCATATTGAGTTGGAGCTGATGACAGGACATCCATGAGGGGATGTCAGAGACAGGCGGTGACTGTAGTTTGGAGAGCAGGAGATAAATCTGTGAGTCATAAGCACAGAGACTGTAGTTGGATTTGTGTTTCTAGATGAAATTGCCAAGACATAAGGTGCAGCGGGAGAGTAGAGAGGGACCAAGGAGGGAAGGAGTGATTAGAGAACCAAAAGAGGGCATAGTCATGGAAGCCAGGGAAGAGGTCATTAGGGACTTGGGCGAGAGCGGTTTCAGAGAAATGAAAGGGGCAGAAGCCAGATTGGAGAGGGTTTTGGATAGAATTGGAGGAGAGGAACTCCAGACGATGGTAAAGACTCCTGGAGTCTTTCAATCTACTTTAGCTTATCAGAAGGAAGGTTAAGAGGTGACTTGATCACAGTCTGTAAGTGCCTGTGTGGGGAACAACAATTTAATAAGAAGGCTCTTCAATCTAATAGGCCATGATCTAACAAGATCCAATGGTGGAAATTGAAGCTAGACAAATTCAGACTAGAAACAAGATGCAAATTTTTAACAGTGAGCGTAACTGACCACTGGAACAGTTTACCAGGTGTCATGGCGGATTCTCCATCAGTGACCATTTTCAAATCAAGATCGGAAGTTTTTCTAAGATACGATTTAGGTCAACCCCAGACATTGGGCTTGAAGGCAGGAGTTAATTCAGGGAAGCCCTGTGGCCCATGTCGTGCAGGAGCTCAGGCTGGATGATCACAATGGCTCTTTCTGGCCTTAAAATGTCTGAATTACTAATGGAACATTTGGAATGTCGAATGGCTTTAGTGAAGCCTGGCCATGGCGGTGACAGTCGGGAGTTAAGTCTGGCCAATAGGTCAATAAACAAACCGCTACAGCTGTGTTCGTCTGCTGCTGACTGCCAGGACCAGCTTCCCCTTCTACAGTCACTGCATCGGACAAGTAAAGGGGCAGTGTCAGCATAATTAGCGAGGAGAAGGGACTTTGGGCCCTACTAGTTGCTAGGGAGGTCTGTGTGGATTGAATTTGCTCCCAGATCCTCCCCTCAAATTTGAGGAGCAAGCAGTGGGTGCTGTCTTGGCCTGCTCACCTAAACACAGTGCAGGCCATGCACTGACCTTGCTCATCCTGTGCTCACCTTGCAGGAGTGGGTGGGTGAACGATGTCTGAAGTCCCTCTGTGAAGACAGCAATGATCTGCAGGATCCCGTTCTGAGCAGCACCCAGGCCCAGAGGCTGATGCAGCTGATCTGTTACCCACATCGACTGCTGGACAATGAGGAGGGAGAGAATCCGCAGCGACAGAGGATTAAACGCATCCTACAGGTGGGGGGGGGGGGTCCTGCTTGGCTCCATGGTGGGATGAGTGGGGAGGAGAGAGCCTGACACATTATTCCCATTAGCCTCCATTGCTGGACATGAGCGTTCATAACGTCCGTCTCTAAAACACATTCACCTTCTTGAGGCCAGGGGGAAGATTCATCATTGGGGGAGGGGCTATGTGGGCTGAGGAAGTGGTTGTTAATTTGCAGTGTGTCTGTGTGTTACAGAACTTGGACCAATGGACAATGAGGCAGTCCTCGTTGGAGCTGCAGCTCATGATTAAGCAGACAGCAAACAATGTGAGTTGTGTGGTGAGCTGAGAGCTGCCCTGCATGTTGGGTGGGATCTCTCTCTGTTTCCAAGTCGGGGAATGGACCCCTGGCAGGGAGTGAGAATGTGGAGAACATTAGTGGGGGAGGATGCTTGGGGAATGGCTCACCGAGAATGGGTGAGTCGCCCAAGGCCTGCAGGCATGAGGGAGTTTCACTTGGGCCCTGTTGCTGTGGTCAGCCAGTGCCTCAAGTGCTCTAGAAAGAGGGGCGGTGTTGCGGGGGGGGGGAGGGGTCTGCACTCCACTCGACACTTCTACTCTCTCCAGGAGATGAATTCCTTGTTAGAAAACATTGCCAAGGCCACCATCGAGGTGTTCCAGCAGTCAGCAGAGACCAGCTCTGCTAACTCCACTGGAACTGGAGTCAACAGCCTCAGCACTGCACCTATGAGCACTGCATCTGCCAGCAACAAAGCCAAACCCATCCTCAGGTAGGTAGTGCCCCAGCTCCTCTCTCCTTGGGACAGTGGGATCCTTTGCAGAGGGACTTTGGACTATGGGTTGGCTCACTCAGCTTTTTGTCTGCCCTGTGTCACAGTTCCTTGGAGAGGTCAGGAGTGTGGCTGGTGGCCCCACTTATCGCCAAGCTGCCCACATCGGTGCAGGGCCATGTACTTAAAGCTGCTGGAGAAGAGCTAGAGAAAGGACAGCACCTGGGGTCATCGTCCCGCAAAGAGCGAGATCGCCAGAAGCAGAAGAGGTGAGCTCTGGGGAGAAGTCAGGAAGCCCTGGGCAGCCACACCTAGCATTCGGTATTGTCTAGCTCACTTCCTCTTCTTCTTCCCAGCATGTCCCTCCTGAGCCAGCAGCCCTTCCTGTCGCTGGTGCTGACGTGTTTAAAAGGACAGGATGAGCAGCGAGAAGGCCTCCTTACCTCACTCTACAGCCAGGTCCAGCAGGTAGTCCCCTTCCCGGCCCTCACAAGAGCTTGGGAACAACAGAGCATCCCAATGGATGTACCCTCACAGGGTGGCATCCTCCATGGGGAAAGCATCTCCCTCACTCCCTCCATATCGGGGACTGTGGGTGCTTTGGCAGGGCATCTTCTCTGCTTTCCTCCTAGCCCAGATTGTGAGGAGTGGGGAGTACTCACTGCTCCCCGTGCAGTGCAGGGTCCAGCATGTGAGGTCCTCACCTCTCTTCTAAATCTCTTAGATCGTTACAAACTGGCGGGAAGATCAGTACCAGGATGACTGCAAAGCCAAACAGCTGATGCATGAGGCCTTGAAACTGCGACTGAATCTGGTGAGCAGCAGGAGAAAGGGGAGATAAACAGGGAGACCTCCCTTCTAGGGGTGGGCAGGGCCTGATGAAGATTTCCCTGGCTCTTCTGGGTATGGAGCCATGCGGGGGATGGAATGGATGGAGAGACCTGACTGTCCTGTCCAGACAGGAGACACACCTTGAACTCTTTCAGAAATGCTCAGTGCAGATTGGTCACAGCATTGCTTCCCTTTTCAACTTGCTGCCCAGCTGGCAGGGCCTAAGCTGCTCCAGGGCCTACAGCAGGGCACCCCTTTAGCTGGGCTGCCTGGAGCTTGTCCCCCCCTCACCTACCCATCAGAGGTATCCTGGCTTAGCCTCCACTCTCCCTTTTGGGTTCTGGGGTTCCCTGTGTGGCAGGCTCTGACTGACTTTTGTTCCCTGCCAGGTGGGGGGGATGTTTGACACAGTTCAGCGCAGCACACAGCAGACAACAGAGTGGGCAGTGCTTCTCCTGGACATCATCAGCAGTGGGACTGTCGACATGCAGTCAAACAAGTAACTGTCTCCTTCAAGTCTCGGAGCAGGGCCCCTCCCACGGGGAGTCTAGAGTTAGTCCAGCTCCTTCCTGGTGAGGGCAAGCTGTCCCACCCACATACTTCTGTCCCCTGGGGGAGAGCCAGCCTGCAAGCACATACAGACCTCTCCTGCGAGAGGCTTGCGGGAATCAGGAACCAGGGATGGCTGAAAGAGACTTAGGAGAAGTAGTGGGCAACTAGTTCCCAGTGCATAGGCTCATATGGCAGCCAAAGGGCCCCCACACTCCATGGGCACATGCAGAGCAGGGAGGGGACAGTCCCCTCCCTACAGCTGGCACACTGAGCTCACCCAGGCATCGTTATTACCGGAAAGATGCAGACAAGCTGTGAGGAGCTCAAGGCAGAGCTGAGGGACTGAGCTGTGAGGAGAGGCTGAGTGAGTGTGCACGCAGGGGGCACATCCAGCTGTCTCGAGGGTGTGAATGCCAGGGGGGGTTACAAGGCGCAATGGGATAGTGAGGGTTCTGGGAGGCCGTGGAACAGTTTTCCAGAGGAGGAGATGGGGATTGAAGTCTGGACAGGGTGCTATAAGATGTCCTGTGCTGGTGGGTCCAATCCTGCCCATCTCCTGAGGGCATGTTCCAGGTGAGTTAACGGGGCATTGTTCTCAGTGATGGCAGAGGTGCTCATGCAACCCTGCATTTCTGTGTGGTGCTGGGTTGTGGAACTGCAGGGTCTTCCCCTCTCCTGACCTCAGCCTTTCTTCTCTTCCCCTCAGCGAGCTCTTCACCACAGTGCTGGACATGCTGAGTGTGCTCATCAACGGCACCCTGGCTGCAGACATGTCCAGCATTTCTCAGGGCAGCATGGAGGAGAACAAGCGAGCATACATGAACCTGGTCAAGAAACTCAGGGTGAGGAGGCCCTGGCCAGTCTGGAGAGCTGGGGAATATGGTGTGGTGTTGGGCGCAGAGGGCAGGGATATAAGAGGGTATTAAGAAGTGGCTTGTGGGGCATGAGGCAGTGGTGGTTGTGGGGCAGAGCATTGTGGGGACGACAGTGATAGTAGGGTTGGTTGCATTGGATGCCGCTGTTTGAATGGCTCCTGACGCCTTTGTCTCCGCCTAGTGCAGAAGGAGTTGGGCGACCGACAATCCGACAGCCTGGAGAAAGTGCGACAGCTACTTCCTCTTCCCAAGCAGACTCGGGACGTCATTACCTGCGAACCTCAGGGATCCCTCATTGACACCAAAGGCAACAAGATTGCTGGCTTTGACTCTATTTTCAAGAAAGAGGCAAGTAGTCCTGTTCCTGGGCCTCTGAGTCATGGCTGCAGGTGCACAGACAGCCTCGTGCTGCTCTTGCCTGGAGCCTGTGCTGGTGTCTGGAAGCATCTGGTTTGTTAACCCTCTTGCCAAGTACTGTGTTTTGTGCAGCTGTCCAGAAAGAGCCAGGGCCCTCGCACTCAGCGTGGTGTAGCCACATCAGAGAAGGGAAGAGTTAAGGTGTTTAACCCGTTAATAGTTGCAGCCAGTGTCTTCCAAGACATCACGAATACTGCTGCTGCTGATTTAAATGTTGGCTCTGTGCCCCCAGAGACCCACGAGCCATGCCACAGCAGCTTACAGCCTATGTGCCAGCAGGAGACCGGCGAAGGTGGTGGGGATGAATTGAGGAGCAATAGGAGACAATGTGGTGAACATTGTTTCAGAAGAGACAAGACACTGGTCCCTGCTCGATGGAGTGGAGCTGGTGGTATGGGCTCAGTGGCTCCCTGCGCCCTTGCCCAAGGGCTGCTAGTGGCTTGGGGGTTGCTCACTGCCTTTCTCATCTTTCTTTCAAGGGTTTGCAAGTCTCCACGAAGCAGAAGATTTCCCCCTGGGATCTGTTTGAGGGCCTGAAGCACTCAGCCCCCCTCTCTTGGGGCTGGTTTGGGACTGTGCGGGTGGATCGTAAGGTGTCCAGGTTCGAGGAGCAGCAGAGGCTCCTGCTGTATCATACACACCTGAAACCCAAGCCCCGCAGCTACTACCTGGAGCCACTGCCACTGCCTCCCGAGGAGGAGGAGCCCCCCACACCTGTGGCCCTAGAGCCAGAGAAGAAGGTTGTAGAGCCAGCCAAGGCTGATAAAACCAGCTCCAATCCTGCCACCACCACGGAGGAGCGCAAGAAAAAACCGAGCAAGAGCAAGAAACGCAACCAGCCTGCCAACAAAAGCGAGGTAACATGGCCTTTCCCGCCAGCCGTGGACCTGACATAGGGCTGTGTCCCACCCCCAACCACAGATCTGCCCTCTCTGCTCTGCCTGGGAGGAGCAGGTGGTTAGTGCTTTCCTTTCCGAGAGGCATCAGTGAAACGCTGGACCTCTTCCCAGCATTCCCCAGGAGAGGATCCTCTCCGGGTTTCTTGAGGAAGAGGCAGTGTGTGTGCCCTCAGCACCCTTGCTAGGGAGAGGAGAGGCTGCTCGTAGCCCTGACTAGCACACAGGGTCTTGTCTCTTTTAGCTTTGTGACCCAGTTGTTCCAGCTGTGAGTTCCTGGAGGCTCCAGATGTGCTGCTCCCACTCACTCCTCCTTCCTCCTGCAGGATTTTGTGTTGGGCCCTGGCCGAGGAGTCTCCTATGGAGTTGGCATGCCTGCAGACCTCATGCATCATCAGGCTGGGAATTCCATGTCTAGACTGGCATATGGGCAGTCGCCAGTGGGTCTCTATGCCCAGAATCAGCCTCTGCCAGCAGGTAGGTGTGGGGGAGAGGAAAATCTTACTACCCTGCAAGTAGCAACTTTAAGGGAGTCCCTTTTACTTCATGAGCTTCCTTTTCTGTAGCCTATTCCATTTGAGAGGTGAGCGAATGGAAGAACCAGACACACCTGCCTGGGCTTGGCCTGGCTAGAGACGAATAGCCAGCAGAGAGTGCCCCTTCGCAGCTGCTCCTGCCCAAGTGTGGTGGGACAGTGGTGGGTAGGATGTGTGTGACTCTGGCTCTTTCTCGTTCTCCTCCTATTGCAGGTGGCCCTCGGCTGGATACCTCCTACCGACCTGTACGCGTGCCCCTGGGAAAGCTGGTGCAGAGTCGGCCCTCCTACAGTGGGGTGCTGCCTTCGGGGATGAGTGGCATGATGGGAATTGACCCTTCCTACAAGCCAGCAGTCTACAGACAGCAGCCTCCAGTTTCCCAAGGGCAGCTGCTCCGCCAGCAGCTTCAGGCTAAGCTGGTACGGCGGAGCTGTGTCCCACCCCTGGCTGCGCAGTCGTCCCAGAGCACAGTGGGTCCTGGGTTGTGCTCACTGGTTTTCATTTTCTTATTCATGCTGGAAAACAAACTCCCCAACGCTCTTCCTAACCCTGCATTTCCGTCTGCCTCAGGAGGCTGGTATTTCTATAGCATTTAGCATCATCTGGGTCCTTGGTTCCTTTCTTTCTTTGTGTTCCCACATCATTGATTGAATCAGCTGTGATGGGGAGACGGACACTGAGAATGAGCTAGTGTCACTGTGGCTGTGGGGCCAGCAGGGGGCGCCAGGCCCTAGTCTGGGGAGGGCAGGGGTTAGTGTCACTGCATCTGTGGGGCCAGCAGGGGGGAAGGCAGGGGTTAGTGTCACTGGACTGTGGGGCCAACAGAAATGGAGGCAGGTCTGTTCTTTAGCCTGGCCTGGGAACATTCTCCAAGGCCTTGTCCTGATTGGAAGGTGGGGTCCCTGCGAGCCCAATTGCTCACTGCTGGGTCCCATGTGGCCGTGACATTCCTGCCAGACTGAGTCCTGGAGAGGACGGGCTGTTGTGTCTGGCCTGGGGAGTGCTGCCAGAGCACTGCTGGGAGGAGCTCACATATGCCCAGAGGATGGCAAAGAGGGAGCTGGATGGTCCTAGGTCTCCGTGTTCCTGAGTGTGAATGTCTCGTGCTCCTTTCCAGCAGGGCCAGGGAATGCTGGGGCAGCCGCCAGTGCGCCACATGACCCCTACCCCTTCCTATGGAGCCCTGCAGCCTTCCCAGGTGAGTGGGCTTTCTCTGGCAGGGAGGAGGGGGATGAAGGGACAGGTGGGTTCAGGCACAGCCAGCACTGTGTGAACTCCTGCTGCAGGGCCCTGGAGCCCCCTGGTGCTCCCCTGGTGTCCCCACTTGCCAACTGTCATGAAAATTCCCATCTCTGGGAGGAGGGTGAAGTGGACCAAGAGGCCCTGGGTTTCTAATGCTGCCATCGCTGTGTCCCAGTGGGAAACTCTCCCCCCCTCCCCCCTTCCTCCCCCAGCACTCCCTCTGTGTCCCAGCACTTTTAACAAAGGCTTTTTCTTCCCCTCAGGGTTACACACCTTACGTCTCCCATATAGGCCTGCAGCAGCATCCCCCTCAGTCCAGTACAATGGTACCTCCCAACTATTCCAGCCAGCCCTACCAGAATTCCCATCCCAGCTCAAACCCAGCTCTCGTGGATCCCGTCAGACAGATGCAGCAGAGACCAAGTGGCTATGTGCATCAGCAGGCCCCCGGCTATGGCCACGCCCTGGGCAACACACAGAGGTACCACCCAACCTGCCAGCGCTGAGCAGCTCTTGGTGTTGCACAGGGAGCTTCTCCAATGTAACTGCTCAGACAGGACTAGTTGATAGGGGACTGTGAAAAGCCTTGTGGCCCCAGGGCTATAGCTCTGGTGCTGTAGCGTTCAGCATCTTGGAATCCTTTTGCCTCCGGAGCTGATGGTCTTGTCCAGTTCCTTTTCAGTCCCAGAAAGATATTACAGCCAGGAGGGAATTCAGTGAGTAGCATGGGGAGAGATGTGTATAACCCCAAGCAGGGAGAGGGGTTAAGAGGCTGTGACCAGTAAGGGAGGGATGGAATTAAGAAAGGGGAATACAGGCTGAAGGATAGAGAGAAGTCATTAACCACAGATTTGGACCTGACCCCAGGGGAGAAGGGCTGGGACCCCAGTGACTCTCAAACAGGTGGATCTGGCCAGGGAATCACCTGACCAGGGGATGGATCTGGCTGGGAGATTGTCCATCCCCCCCAGGGGGAAAGCACTGGATGCACCATCGTTCTCCATCAGGGGGATGGATACAGCCAGGAAATTGTCCCCAGGAGCAGGGCTCGGAGTCCTGTTGCTTGAGACCTTTTAACCTAGACTGGACAAACCTTTGAAAAAGTACAGGGAGAATCCTGCATCCAAGCCTAGTTGAGAGGGTGCCTGGGTCCCAGGGGGTGTTCTGGGCTCTCTGAACTGGTGATGTGGGAAGTTCTGGTTCTGGCCGTGCTTGCTCTGATGCATTTGGTTTTCTTAGACAATGAGAAGCTCAGGCTGGGTTTAAGGAGGCTCCTCTGTCTCCAGGCTTTGTCTGGATCCACAAGAGCCACTGATCCTTCTCCTTGTTATGTCAGGTTTCCTCATCAGTCAATACAGCAAGCGCCTATGATGAGCGGGATGAATCATATGAGTGCACAAGGGGTTCCATCAGGAATCCGACCCAGTCAGATATTACCTGATCAGCAGCAGCAGCAGTACCTGAGGCAGCAGCAGCAGCAACAGCAGATACTGAGGGTAAGTGAAGGCCTGCTTCTTTTTTCCACCTTCTCTCACGTAGTCTGAAGAGCCGGAGTTGAGGGGTGGAGGGCCTTCAAGCACCACTAGCCCAGATGGGTCCTCCAATCTGTGCAGTACTCTGTCATTGCCAGCAGGGGGAGCTGATGACAGCAGGGGTGCTCTCTGTCACACTTTTGTTTGATAGGCGACTAAGATGCCTGTTCGGCTGCTTCTTTGCTAATCTCTCTCCTGAGAAGATGTTCTCCCTTCCTCGGAATTGTGTAGAGACCGGGGGGCATTGCTTTGCTGTCACTTTCAAGTCATCTGACATACATAGTAGAAAAATCAGGAACTAGAAAAATCTGTTGGGTCTATCCCCCATTGATCTGCTCCCCACTGCTCTTGGCTCCAGCTGAGCCTTTGAAATATTGGTAGAAGTTTGGCTCACAAAACAGTAAGTGTTGCAGTGGTGCTAAGCTCTGAGCTTTACTGGTACGTCACTGCCCAGTGCAGCTTCATGCAATGAGTTGTAGCCATGCGAGTGCAAGGGGATTACAGAGACAAGGTGGGTGAGGTAATATCTTTTATTGGACTCACTTCTGTTGGTGAGCGAGAGAAGCTTTTGAGCCACGCACAGCATGTGGCTCAAAAGCTTGTGTCACTCACCACCTGAAGTTGGTCCAGTAAAAGATATTATCTCACCCGCCTTGTCTCTCCAGTGCTGCTTTAGACATTCTTTGTGAGCCAGATGCGTCCAGGCTTCTCAGTGAACCTCTTTAACTGGAGATCCCATCCCAGCCTGAGTCGAGGGCAGGACTTTTCCATATAGGAGAAGTTATAGGGTCCTGTAGCTAAAATGGAAATGACTACGCTGATTGTAATTCCCACCTGTAGTGAGCTCAGTGTGAGTCTGTGGGTACATTCCTATCTCACTTAATTCTGAAATGAGCGTGTGCACAGTCCTGCCCAAAATCACAGGGGTTGGGCATTAAAGGCAGCTAAATTGTTTCACTGACAGTTTATATGTAGATGAACCCTCTGGCTTTTTCCAGTGTGACATGTCCCAGGTAGACCTTGGTGAGGCTTCCAGCCTTGCCTTTGGGAGGCTAGGAGATTTCATTATTACAAAATGTCCCCTAATATTCAGCTTTTATTTCCTTTTGGTGATTGTTAACGGCAAAGGGCTCCTCACTTGTTCCTTGTATCCAGTCTTACAGTAGACAGTGATGTGCTAATTTTAGGTGAGCCCTCAGATAGAAACTTCTCCTAGATTAGGAGAATCTGTGTGTTGATGGAAGTGGATTATTCCCTGGCTTTAAAGTAGGGTTTGATGAATGTTGGATCCATGACATAGATGACATGGTAACATAGGTATTAACACACCTGCTCCTGAAATGGTAGAAATCGATTGAGAATTACAAGGGACATTTTATTTTAAACAATGAATTTTTGGGGCTACTGGGTTCAAGTGAACTGTATTCCCTAACTGATTGTAAGGTCTAATACTACTTCAAGTAGTGTCCCTATGGGTGCTCTGCTGTAGATTTATCGGAGTCCCTGCGCTGCTGATCAGAGAATTTGGTAGCAGTGTCTGTTTGGCCCGAGCACGCACACTCCCCCACCCCACCCTCCCCGGTTCCTTCTCAACCGCCCCTAGCTAGAGATGGAGCTTCAGCAGTCCGTTAGTGGATCATTACTTTCTATAGAATTGCTAAAAGAACAGGAGTACTTGTGGCACCTTAGAGACTAACAAATTTATTAGAGCATAAGCTTTTGTGGGCTACAGCCCACTTCTTCGGATGCATAGAATGGAACATATATTGAGGAGATATATATACACACATACAGAGAGCATGAACAGGTGGGAGTTGTCTTACCAACTCTGAGAGGCCAATTAATATGCATCCGAAGAAGTGGGCTGTAGCCCACGAAAGCTTATGCTCTAATAAATTTGTTAGTCTCTAAGGTGCCACAAGTACTCCTGTTTTTTTTGCGGATACAGACTAACACGGCTGCTACTCTGAAACCTATAGAATTGCTAATTGTTTCTCTAATCTTTTAGCGCTCCCTTTTCTTTTTCACTCCTTTATCATTTATTTAGCTAAACCAAAAAAACAAACTTTACTTAGTTTTTCTTCTACTCCCTCCCCCGCCCATCTGGGGTCGTCCGTCCCCCTCTGGGACAGGGTATACCTGGTTCACCGGGCTTCAAGAAGTGTCTCAGTTGCAAAGAATCTATCCCAGTGACTGACTGACATTCTCAGTGCGTCTGCTATCTTGAAGAGAACCACATCCCACAGAAGTATAGTTTATGCCAACAATTGAAACACAGATCTAGAAAGGATAGAGAACTGAGACTCAAGGTTCTTCTAATGGAAGCGGCCCTCCAGCCACCCTCGGAGTTGCACCAAGACTCCGGACGGCAGGAATTCTCATCGCAACCCTCTACATCTAAGGGTGGTGAGCCTAAGAAGTCAACCACAAGCCACTCTTACAAGGCCTCTAAGAAAAGGGCCAGTAGTCCCTACAGCGAGCCCTGACCAAGCCAAAAACCATCTCGGCTTGCTCGGTATCATCGGTACCGAATCCTGTACCAGGACTCGCATGGTACCTACCACCCCAACAGAACATCTGGGACTGCCTAAGGACCCGATGGGCACAGGCAAGGAATCATTGGTACTGCCTGGGCACAAGAAAACTAGAGAATCCACCCTGGAGAAGGCTCCTGAGGTGCAGACCTCAATGTTGGTACCGTCACGACTGGCAGACCGCGCAATCAGGACAGCATTGCCAGCCCCTTCGGTGCAGACATCTCAGCACTGCTAAATGCTACTGGTACCAATGACTGCGGCAGCACCAGATTTTCAGTACATGACAGACGTTTCGGTGTTTGATGCACTGGACTCACCTCTACTCGGTACCGGGGTCCCAGCACTGAGTCCACCCAGAGTTCCAGGTTCACCAGTGACATCATGCCTTGCACCCCCATTTTTGAGTGCTGAGTCAGATAGTGAGCAAGAGGACATAGTCTCCCGCCATTCCTCTCATCCACCCTATGGTACCCATTTCCAGTATAGACCTCAACTGTACTGCCCCTCTGACCCCGAGCCTCCTTGGTATGGGCAGCCATGGTACCAACCTCCAGGGCCTTTCCCACCCTCTCGATGGCCTTACTAGGATCCTTGGCAGGCACAGAGACACCATGCCTTCCATGGCTCTAGCTTGTCCTGAAATACCCACCACATTGAGGGCGTCTGAGCCCCCCGAACAGTCATGAGGGAATCCTCATCTGTTCAGAGGCTGAAGTCGAGGAGGAGATTACCCCCCACCTTGACCAACTTCTCATCTTCATCACCAGATGAGACAGTGATGCCCCCTTCTCCATTGTTGGCAGATGATTTCAAGCTTTTTCCAGGAGCTAGCTCATAGGGTGGCAGATGCATTACAACTACTATTACAAGAGGTGACTGAGTCACACCATAAACTATTGGACATTTTACTCACCTTGTCCAGAGTAGCTCTCCCTATTAATGGGGCCCTCTTGGACCCTGTCAAACTCATATGGCAGACCCTGGCATCGGTCCCACCAACATGCCAGCGGGACGATAAAAGTGTTACATGCCAGCGAAAGACACAGAATTTCTCTTCTCCCACCCACCCCCCAATTCAGTCATTGTGGACATGCTGAGCTCAAGAGGCCATCAGCATCATCTGAAATCCAGCCCCCATGACTGGGACTGGAAGTGCCTCTGTCTTTTGGGGAGAAAAATATACTCATCAGCACTTTACAGTTCTGTATCGGCAAACTATCAGCCCTTAGTGGCAAAATATGATTACATCAACTACTCAAAATTCAATTCCTTTATTGAGCAGCTCCCAGATTCTCACAAGGACCAATTCAAAGCCATCATTAATGAAGGCCAACAAGTGGCAAAGACGTCACTCCAGTCTGCACTCAATGCAGCTGACACGACAGCACGTTCCATCTCCACGCCATTGTGATGAGAAGTTTCTTGGCTGCAGTTATTCGGTTTCCCCAAAGAGGTGCAAACAACCGTAGAGGACCTTCTCTTTGAAGATACAAAGCTCTTTGTGAAAAAGACAGACCCTTCCCTTCACACTTTAAAAGATTCCAGGGCTACTCTTTGATTGCTCAGAATCTACACACCTTTGTTCCGCCCACTTGTCACAATATTCATCCCAATGCTTGTATTGAACCCCCAGAAAAGAAGTCTAGGTTCTACAAATGGAAATCTTCAGGCCCTCAACCTACTTCTTTGTAGCCATCCATCTCAAAACGACAGTTTTGTTGGGTTGTTTGAGGTGCCATCAGACCAGTCTCTTCAATATCATCCAACATTGGAAAACCCCTCTCATCCCTACGGATGCTGGCATCTTGACCCATTGTGCAGCACCTGGGATAACCTCTGACAGATGAGTACTGGAGATTATCCGAGATTGGTACTCCATCTATTTCCCCTTCCGCGTCCCTCTTCAGTGACCCTTCTCATAAGAACCTATTACATCAAGAGATAGACCATCTCCTCAGTGTAGGATCCATAAAACCAGTACATCTAAGACGCAAAGACTTTTACTCTCTTTATTTCCTGATACCCAAGAAAAAGCGAAGTTGGAGACCCATTCTAGACCTCAGGGTGCTCAACAAATTTGTGAAGACTCAGAAGTTCAAGATGGTCACTTTATTATTCCAGCATTAGAAAAAGGTGACTGGTTCGTGGCCTGTGACCTCCAAGATGCGTACTTCCACATTTCAATCATACCATGTCACAGAAGATATCTCAGATTGACATTAGGCCAGGACCACTACCAGTATAGAGTACTCCCTTTTGCTCTCTCATTGGCCCCCAGAGTATTCGTCAAGATCCTGTCTGTGGTGGCAGCTCACCTACATTCCCAGGGCATTATGATCTACCCTTACCTGGACGATTGTCTCTTCAGGGCGCATTCCTTCATCAAAACCCAGCGAGTTACCAGAATCGCTCTGGATCTGTTCAAGAATTTGGACCTACAAATCAATGCAAAAAATCAACATTAATACTGGTACAGAGACTAGAATTCATAGGATCCAATGTCGACTCTGAGCAAGAGTGCTTCTCCCACAACACAGGTTCCTCAGTCTGTCCACACTTATAGAGACAGTGCACTCCAGCCCTCAAATATTGGCTTCAGCTTCTGGGGCACATGGCCACAGGCACATGGATGATAGCTCAGGCCAGATTTCACATGAGATGCCTCCAATTATGGTTCAGTTCGGTTTACAGACCAAACAAAGACAACATAGATAAACTCCTATCGATGCCCACCAAAATCAAACAATCCTTGAATCCATGGAAAGAGCAGCAAACACCTGCATGGGAATCCCGTTCACTCTGCCTTCCCCCTCACTATTTCTCACCACCGATGCATCTCTGATAGGATGGGGCGCACATATCAATGATCTCGCAGTGCAAGGCAAATGGTCTCCATCCGAGACGTGGCTTCACATCAATCTACTCAAACTCAGAGTGGTCAGGAATGTGTGTGCTAATATCCTTCTGCTGATCAGAGGCACGTGCACAAAAGTCATGACGGACAATATAGCGTGCATGTATTACATACACCATCAAGGAGGCACTAGTGGAAGCAGTAAAGCTATGGAACTGGTTTATTTCCTACAATGTTACAATATCAGCAGCTTAACTACCAAGAGTACACAACATGATAGCAGACAATCTCAGCCACGAATTCCCACACAACCACAAGTGGGAGATAGACTCAGTGGTACTCTGACATATTCCGACAATGGGGGACACTGATAATAGACTTGTTCGCTACTTACCAGAACAAGAAATGTCCATGGTACTGCTCCAGAATGGACATTGGCCAGCACTCTATGGGGGATGTTTGCCTCCTCTCGTGAGACAAGGGCCTTCTTTCCACCTTTCTCCCATTTCCTCTGTTGCTGAAATTCCTGTTGAAAATAAAAAGAGAAAAAGCAAACAAAATACCGATTGCTCCCACCGATCCAGACAGACATGGTACCCTTATCTGTCACAATTGGTGCTCTGTCCACCGATGACTCTTCCAACAACTCCTTACCCCCTCTTGCAGAATGAGAGAAACACTCTCCATCCCAACCTATGGATACTACGGCTCAAAGCCTGGCTCCTTCATGGTTCCAGCACATAGAAACATCATGCTCTGAAGAGGTACAGGAAGTGTTATTGCACACTAGGAAAGTGGCTACCCATCGTACTTACCTATAGAAGTGGACTAGATTCCAGATCTGGTGCCAGTTCAAAAAAGTTATCCTGGATGCGGCCACTCTACCTGTAGTCCTAAACAGTGTTCCCTCTAATTTTTCCCACACACGTGTGGAATGAATTTTGTTATACGCACCGATATGGTCAAAGATATAGATCAAAGCAGATTACCTAGCAAATAAACAAAAAACACAAACTAAGCTTAATATACTAAATAGACTGGATATGAACAAGCAGGCTGCAGATTCTTAAGGGGCAAGCTGCACTTGCTTTACAGCTTGGAATCCCCAGGTCTTTCGTACACAGGCCAGAAATCCCTTTAGCCTGGGTCCAGCACTTCCCCCAGGTCAGTCTTTGTTCCTCAGGTGTTTCCGGGATTTTTCTTGTGTTGGGAATGAAGAACTCCAGATGATGTCACTCCCTGCCTTATATAGCCTTAGCATATGGCGGGAACCCTTTGTTCTCAAGTTTGGTTCCCAGACCAGTCTGTGGAAAAACACTGACATCCCAAAATGGAGACCAGCATCATGGGGCCTGGTCACATGTCCTTGTATAGTCATAGCAGCCATCACTCACAGGCTGTCTGTGGTGTTCTCAGTAAGGCTCACCAGGTGGGAGATAAGCTTCTCTTAATGCCTATTGTTCTCCCTAATGGCACATTCACCTGAATATACCCTTTCCAGCTTTCTAGACTGACAGCATCTTGTCTAGTGGGCGTTTCCCAGGTGTAACTACATTTGAAATATAGATACATAGTCCACATTCATAACTTCAGATACAAAAATGATACATGCATACAAATAGAATAATCATATTAAGCAAATCATATCTTTTTTCAATGACACCTCACATGACTTATCGTGCATAAAATGCATCATAATTATGCTATAACCATATCATCATAATATCACTATGAAGACTATGGGGTGCAGTGTCACAGACGCCGTTCTTTATCACCATTGCCTCGACAAGAAGGATAGGGGAGATAGCAACCTTTATGGCGCATCCCCCCTTCACAGTGTTCTTCCCTGACAAAGTCTTGCTTAGACCACATCCGAAGTTCACACCCAAGGTGACTTCCACATTTCATGTGAACCAACTCATTCACCTTCCAACCTTTTAACCCAAGCCTCACCAGCATAATAGGCCAAGCCATCCTCCATACACTCGATGTAAGGAGAACCTTGGCCTATTATTTGGACAGGACAAGAGTTTTTAGAAAATCTCCAAGACTCTTCCTCTCTGTCATGGACAGGGCTGGAGGCATAGCGATTTCAGCTCAAAAATTCTCTAAATGGGTCTCAAATTATCAAACTTTGTTATCAGATGTGCAATTTAGCACCCCATCTACAATCTCACACATTCTGCGAGATTGGTTTCCTCATCCGTCGCCTTCTCCAAGGGTATCCCTATATCAGAAATCTACAGAGCAGTTACCTTGGCATCTGCGCATACATTTGCTGAACATTGTGCCAGCCTTGGGGACTCTGCTGCAGACGCCAGATTTGGCACCATGGTACTGTCATCCATCAGAGACTCGACTCCAAAGCCACAGCCTCCAGTAGGGGATACTGCTCGGGAGTCGCCTACAATGGAGCACATAGGAACACTACTAGAAGAAGTTACTCACCTTGTGCAGATGTGTGTCCCTATCAGTGCTCCACAACCCACCCTCCTCCCTTCTACTTCGGCGTTCTCATCATTCACTTTGCAGTAGAGAAGGAACTGAGGAGGGGTTCACCTGAGCAACACTGGTTAGCCTCGTGGAGGGCATGAGGGGGTAGGGCAGCGCATGCGCAGGCTGAATGGACACTGCTACCAAAGCTCTCCGATCAGCCGCGCAGGGACGCAGACACACCTGCAGTGGAGCACCGTAGGGGGACACCTCTCGAAGAACCATCGTTACTGCACAAGGTGAGTAATTCCTTCATGCACACAACATCGCATGCATGTTTACCCTTTTATTTTGTACTTTGCTTTTTCAATTAAAGAAAAAAAGCGGGTCCAGACTTTTCCCAAACATCACCATCAATAAAGTTGAGGGGCAGCCAGGGAAGGTCCCTGTTTATTTATTGAATTTCAGATATTTTTCCTTGTAGTATTCCCTAGGCTGACTGTCTTATTGGATAGCCCTCCCCAGGACACATCCCTAATGGTCTCTTCTGCTTCTTCTTTTTCAGCAACAACAGCAGCAGCAGCAACAGCAACAACAGCAGCAACAGCAGCAACAACAACAACAACAGCAGCAACAGCAGCAGCAACAGGCACCACCACAGCAACAGCCACAGGTGTCCACAGTCCCTCAGCCACAAGCCCAGGGCCAGCCGCCTGGCCTGGGGATGCAGGCTCTTCCTCCTCAACAGCCCATTGTAAGTGTGTCACAGAGCTGGAGGGGAGAGTCATTCATCCATAGATCCTCCCACCTGCTCCCTGCAGCACTCTCCTTCTCCACCCCACTAGCTGCGGCCTGACATGGGGAGCATTTGCTGAATCCCCACAAGCCTAGTGGCACTTGTTAATCATGTTTCTCTCTCTCTAGTTCCAGCGCCAGGGTCTCCAGCAGACACAGCAGCAGCAACAAACAGCTGCCCTGGTCCGACAGCTTCAGCAGCAACTCTCTAGTAAGAAATTAGCACACTTCATTTTTCTTATTCTTCTCCCTGCCCCACCCAAAGTGTCTTTCTCCATAGAACAAGCCCTAGTGTAAAGTGATAGTGAGGGGAGGGCAAGCCCAGGCTTCTCTGTCTCTTTACACATCATCTCTTGGTGAACACGGATTGTTGGGGAAGAGCCAACATGACTTTGTAAAGGGAAATCTTGCCTCACCAATCTATTAGAATTCTTTGAGGGGATCAACAAACGTGGACAAGAGGGATCCAGTAGATAGAGTGTACTTAGACTTTCGGAAAGCCTTTGACAAGGACCCTCACTAAAGGCTCTTAAGCAAAGTAAGCTGTCATGGGATAAGAGGGAAGGTTCTCTCATGGATCAGTAAGTGGTTAAAAGACAGGAAATAAAGGGTAGATCTAAATGGTCAGCTTTCAGAATGGAAAGAGGTAAATTAATGGTGTCCCCCAGGGATCTTTACTGGGACCAGTGCTGTTCAACATATTCATAATAATCTGGAAAAAGGGGTAAACAGTGAAGTGGCCAAGTTTTCAGATGATACAAAGTTACTCGAGATAGTTAAGTCCCAGGCAGACTGCAAAGAGTTACAAAGGGAATCTCATAAAATTGATGACTGGGCAAGAAAATGGCAGATGAAATTTATTGTTAATAAATGCAAAGTAATGCACATTGAAAAACATAATCCCAATTATTCATACCAAATGATGGGATCTAAATTAGCTGTTACCACTCAAGAAAGAGATCTTGGAGTCATTGTGGATAGTTCTCTGAAAACATCCACTCAAAGTGCAGTGGTGGTCAAAAAAGCAGACAGAGTGGAACCATTAAGAAAGGGATAGCCAGTAAGACAGTAAATATCATAATGCCACTATATAGATCTATGGTACGCCCACACCTTAAATACTATCTGCAGATCTGGTTGCCCCATCTCAAAAAAGATGTATTAGAAATGGAAAATTATATAGAGAGGCAATAGAAACGATGAGGGGTCTGGAACAGCTTCCACGTGAGGAGAGATTAAAAAGACTGGGACTGTTCAGCTTGGAAAAGAGATGATTAAGGGTGGGGATATGATAGAGGACTATAAAATCATGGTGTGGTGAAAGTGATTAAGGAAGTATTATTTATCCCTTCACATAACATAAGTACCAGGGGTCACCCAATAAAATTAATAGGCTGCAGGTTTAAAACAAACATAAGGAAGTACTTCTTCACTCGAAGCACAGCCAACTTGTGGAACTCATCGCCGGGGATGTTGTGAAGGCCAAAACTATAACAGAGTTCAAAAAAGAATTAGTTAAGTTAATGGAGGATAGGTCCATCAATGGCTATTAGCCCAGATGGTCAGAGATGCAACCCCATGTCTGGGTGTCCCTAAGCCTCTGACTGCCAGAAGCTGAGTTTGGATCATGCATTAACTACCCTGTTCTGTTCATTCCCTCTGAAGCACCTGGCACTGGCCACTGTCAGAAGACAGGATACTTGGCTAGATGGACCGTTGGTCTGACCCAGTATAGCCATTCCTATGTTCTTATGACCATAGCTGCTGTTAGTGGTGCCAGAGCCGCAGGCAGAGAGAGGAGCACACAGTATTACCAACCAAGTGAGCAGCCTTCTAGACCTGTTGCAGACAGAAGGGCCAGGGCAGCAGTGACTGTGGAGGCTGTCGGGCAGCTCTCCCAAACGTGTCAGGTCTGCTTTTCTGGATGTCAGTGCCACTGCCTCCATCGTTGCTGGCTCCCAACGATCTCAACGGTAGTATAAATTCTGGAGCTCGTGCCTGATGGGGCAGCCAGGGAGGTGCTTTATTCAGGACATGGTCAGTGAGCACTGCCATGTGGGATGCTGCCTGAGGCCCATCAGGGCAGTGTATCCCTCCAGACCACCCTGCTGTTGTAGGGATCACGTCAGTAATTTTATACAATAAAACTGGCAATTAAACTATTCAACACCCAAGCCAGAGCCCTGCCCAAAGGAATGCTGCATGCAAACATATGCTGCCTTACTTCCCAGCTGTGCCCAGGTGCATCGAACCCTGCCCCAAGTGACCCCATCTCAGTGCAGCAGAACCATCGAACACAGTGATGCAAAAACTTTGCAGTTTTCTGTATATAATTTAAAATTGGATTCCGTCCCCTCCAGCGTTCTTTCCCTTATGAGGCTGAGACTGCAGGGACTATTAGATATTCCTTTATGGGCTGTTACATATTCCTTCCAGTGCCTGTGTATGCTTCACTGGGGCTGCATTATACGCCAAGCCAGTGAGATGCAAGTGAGATTGCAGAGTTTCTCCGAGGTGTTGAGAGCTATAGTGACAATCAAGAAAAAGAATTCGGAGGCGCAGGGTGGTTGGTGACTGGGGTAAATGGTACTTTTCCCGTCTAGGCCACCATTTCCACCCTGTATCATGACATGACTGGTTGCCTGATTGAGTTATGGAGCCTTTCACTTCTAGGTTCCAGGTTGAAATCTGGCAGTGCTCAGTACCAACCACGTGGTAGTCTTGTGTGGACTTGGTTGATTGGATTTCTTTACATAGATCCCTAGAATGTGCACTTCACAGGACAGGGCCTGTGACTTTCTTTGTCTGAAAAGCACCAGGAACACCTATGCCACTGCAGAAGTCGTGTTTTATCTTTCCTATGTAAAATGTGCATTTACAATCAGCCTCTAGAAGAGTCCACACTAAATAACAGCCAACATTAATGCTATCCATCAGCATAGGCGCCGACTTCCACTGTTCTTGGCTCGACCCCACCCCTGGCCCCGCCCTCGCCCCGCCCCCATGCCAACCTTTCCCCGAAGTCCGTCCCCCCCGCCCCCTTTCCAACCTTTCCCCAAAGTCCCCCCCCCCCGCCTCCATTCCTCCCCAAAAGTCCCGAGAAGCGCTGGGAGGTAGGTGGAGGAATGGGGATGTGGCGTGCTCAGGGTCGGGGAGGACGAGAGGTGGGGTGGGGGGTGAGGGGAGTTTGGCTGCCGATGGGTGCAGAGCACCCACTAATTTTTCCCTGTGGGTGTTCCAGCCCTGGAGCACCCATGGGGTCAGCGCCTATGTCCATCAGCCTAACCACATATCGCCCTGGTCCCTCTGAGAATGCCTGACCAAATAGCTTAGGCCTTGCACCATGTCGTCCTCTGCAGTGGAGAAAGTGAATTCTAGGGCTGAGTGCTCCCAGTTAGTGCAATCTGAGGGGCTTCTAGTGCATGTGTCTCCAGGGGATAATCTGAAAGTAGAGAGAGAGGCTGCCTCTAAGGACCTGTTTACAGCACAACTATAGTCATTTTTGCAACCCTCATGAATCTCTCTTCTGTCCTGGTTACAATAAACAGGGCTGAGTTGTATAAAGAGCTGCTGTGTGGACTCACCTACTGTGCTACCTCGCCATGTCAGTGCATTCCTGAAAGTCAGAGCTGCTCTCCCATAGGGCCTCGCGATGGGGAGAGTGCCTGGAGAACACACACAGAGTGGCACCAGCAGCTCAGGTGGCATCCCAGAATGCATTGCCCTCTTGCAGAATGGAAAAGGAAGGAGGACCTGCCGTGCAGGTTACACTGTCGTGATTTTAGCAGGTCTGCGCTGCAGAAAGCCTGTGGACTGGGTTATAGGAAGAAAATTATGTTTCTGGTGGCAAGGCCAACGCCTCCCTGAGTAGTGATTGTGTTGTGTACAGACACAAGCCGTGTTTCAAGCTGGCCATGTCACTAACTGGTTACCCACTGAGTTTAAAGTTGTACTGCAGACAGGCCCTAAATCATAAAGGTCTTTATAGAGTAAAACCATCCCCCCAGATTGCACCAGGAGTGAATGTGGGGCCAGTCAGATCCCAAAGCACAGGTGTATGACATTCCCTGTAAGAAGCACCACTTCAAGGGTTGCTCCTTTTTCTCGAGCTGGAGTTTCCGAGAGCCTGAGCATGCTCCCATGTAGATCATATTGCTGTACCTGGGGCAAGGTCTTGTATCCAGCAGAAACCTTGCAACCTCCTTGCTGTATGAAAGAGGCTGCAGCTAGAGATAACCCCAGTGATATAGCCCAGCTAGAGTGTGTCTTGGAGACTGCTGTGTTCCAAGTGCTCACATCCACACCGCTGAAAGCACCATCCCACTTGGCACAGATCACTCCCTTTGGTTAGTCTCAGCAGAGAGCACAAAGCATTGGGTGAGTCATGCTCCTCCCTGTCCAACTCAGATGAGACTCGGGGCAGGAGACGCTTGCGCTGCTGTCGTCTGTGCTGTACCGTTAGTCTCCAGGACTGTCAGGCTGATGCCTTCATGAGCAGTGAATTTGATTAAAACACTTGTAGAGGGAGAAAAAAACATCTCTGCAATGCCCTGTGACCAGCAGCTTTCCCAGTGTGGGGCTGGGGCTGGGTTTGCCCTGCTGAGGGCCTGCCCAGCAGCATGCCGTATGGCTGGATTTTGTAATGGAATGACAGACTCTGAATGCTCCCACTCACCGGGTGACAGTAAACCAACAAGTCACGGCAGTCTGGCCACGCAGGGCTAGCGAGCCCTGTAGTCAGGAACCAACCCTGGAGCACGCTGCATCTAAAGTGATCAGCAACAGCATCCAAGTCGGGCTGGAGTTTGAGGGGAGGCAGGTCTCTAAGGTAGCCTGCTCTCAAGCCAGATAGGTCTTGAAACCAGCACCGGGATAGTAAGTGGACCGTGTGGTCTGTGGGCACTGATGACATGCTCCTGGTTGATGTGAGCCTCTGAATGCTACACTAGCTGAAGTTTCCAAGTTTTCTTCAGGTTAGATGATTGATGGGAACTCCAGGGTAGTTAGCTGGCCCAGCGCAGCTCATGCTGTGCACCCACCTGGTGGCGGTAGCGGTGTTTGAGTTTCTGTATGGTGGGGGTGCTGCACAGAACTAGGGGTGACAGGTGTTCTGTTTAAAAGAGAAAAGCCCAGAGAATAATTCAGCTTCCAACCTCATCACCTAGGCAGCTACCCACTCCCTTTCAGTGCCACATTGTTCCACACCTATTTCACACCAAGGAGGAGTGTGGAGCTGAGCAGAAGAGGCGTAGAGAGCTGGGTTTGACACACTTTATCCCCACCTTTGCAGCAGCATGTGGAATGTTGATAGTACTGCTATCCTAAGCCTCAGGAGCTGGCACCAGAGTGTCTGGCATCTGAACAGAGCATCAAGTGCCACAAGTGATACACAGGCGCAGTGTCCCAGGCTAAGACCTGGGTAGCCCCCTTCTCTTGCCTACCTAGCCCCTCCGCTTCACAATCAGACTCTGAATTGCAGAGCTGATGGGCATCTCCTAACTGGACCAGAATCCTGTGATTGTCTAACTCTGTGTTTAATCTGAACAGATACACAGCCACAGCAGAACAACAATCCATTTGGACGCTACTGAGCCATGGCACTTGGGCCCGATCCAGAGGGAGACATCACTGTGGACTGGATACAGCCTCCCCCAGTGGGGGCTGTTCCCAACCCTCTGTCCCTGGGGCACCTGCCCAGGCGCCGTGTTCTGCAGCTGCCCTTCTTGGAGGGGAGGGAGTAATTTTTATCATACAGAGAAAATGTTTTTACTCCGGTTTCTACAAAGGTTTATGGAGATCCCGTGTGATTGGTAGTCTCCCCTCCCCCTTTGGTTTCAGTTTTTACTAAGTTTTTAGTATTTTTGTTAAAATAATGATTAAGACATTGTAAGATTTTGTACTTTATTTATACCAGATGAAACCCTGTATTGCAGACGTCCTCAAACAAATACAGAGAGCTTACTTTGCGAAAGGGGGGTGTGTGTGTGTGTGTGCGCGCGTGCACATGTGCATGTTCAGAGTCTGAGCCCCATGACCCTAGCATGCTCCCTTTCCCATTCCCCTGCATTCCCACAGATCTTGCCCTGAACTATACAGGGCCCAGTGAGCTATACACACCAAATCTCAAGAACTATTCTCTGCACCTTTCCTGCTCCTAAATAAGTACATTGTTCAGCCTCACCAGGTTGCTCATCTCTTGCCTGTTTTGCCCAAGTTGTTCTCTCCCCGTGTTCACTAGTTGGGAGGAGGGTTTGGATAGTGATTCAGAGCTTCCCTTTAAGCAGCAGTGCCTCGTTACCGATCCACAGAGAACAAATGGTCCCTGCACACTTCCACTGGTGGGATCAAGATGCCTGCACATCCAGGGTCCCGAACCTGCTAAGGTTTGTCCTGGTGAGGATAAAAGGTGTCTAGGAAGGAGGTGAGGTGTGGCAGCTAACACATTCTAGACCTCATGTAGACTTTCAAGATAGATTCTAAGGCCAGAAGGAACTGTGGTCAGATGTTTGGCTGTGTGTGTGTGTTCTTCCTGTGTGCTGCCTCAGCTCTGCGCAGACAGATAGCACAGCAGACCTTGAGCGAACCACCCAATGACCACAAGACCTGTTAAGGTACAAAGGCACCAGGCCAGGTTTATTGTCGACAAAGTACAGTATTAGTACCTGGCAGACTACAAGGATACTAAGACATGTATGCCCGTGACAATGGACGTGGTTCAGTGAATGGTGGGACTTTTCATTCCCCCCTCAGCTGACAAAGATACTCTCTCTGAGATACATCTTTATACCCTGATACAAACAAGTTACGTACTGCCTCTGACATAGTTAGTCACTGCCTCCTGACATGGCTAATTACCACCTTGTACATGTTGGTTCAATCAAAACATCTCTATTACGTACTGTCATTCTGACCTTCTCTTTTAGGAGGGGGTCAGTGTGTTCCTGTTGTTCTTGGGATCCTTGACATCGGGATGTTCTGGTACTACTTAATATCGGGATGTGTTTGTGTGAGTACTCTGTGATTAGCACTTCTTAGGAATGTGTATTTCTGCAATATCAGCCCTGTTCTTGCCAGATTCTGTGAGCAGGTCCTGTCTCATCTGAGGCCTCTGATACAAGGGCTTATGTCTCAGGCTCTCTTCCTACTACATGGACCATTGTGATAATCTAATATGACCTCCTACATAGCACAGGCCATAGAACTGCCCCGGGATAATTCCGAGAGCAGAGCTTTTAGAAAACATCCAACCTTGATTTAAACATTACCTGTGATGGAGAATCCATTATGACCATCAGTAAGCTGTTCCAATGGTTAATTACTCCCTCTGTTAAAAAATTACACCCTATTTCCAGTCTGAATTTACCTAGCATCATCTTCCAGTCATTGGATCATGTCATACCTTTGTCTGATTGAAGAGCCCATTGTTAAATATTTGTTCCCCAGGTAGGTGCTTATAGACTGTAATCAAGTCATCCCTTAACCTTCTCTTTGATATGCTAAATAGATTGAACTGCTGGAGTATGTCACTATAAGGCATGTTTTCTAATCCTTTAGTCATTCTTGTGACTCATCTCTGAGCCCTCTCCAATTTATCAACATCCTCTTGAATTGTGAGCACCAGACATGGACATGATATTCCAGTAATGGTCGCAGCAGTGCCAAATACAGAGATAAGATAACCTCTCTACTCCTACTTGAGCTTCCCTGTTTCTTCTTCGAGTGATTGCTCATGTCCGTTCCAATAGTGTGCGCGCGCCGCGTGCACAGTCGTCAGAAGGTTTTTCCCCTAGTGGTACCCGTCGGATCGGCTGTGGAGACCCCTGGAGTGGCGCCTTTATGGCAGTGTATATAGGTCCCTGCCGACCCGCCGCCTGCTCAGTTCCTTTTTGCCGCCAGTGACGGTCTTTGGAGCAGCTCAGTCTCTTGCATTCACAAGTGCCTACCTAGTGGTTTCCTTTTCCTAGTTGTACATACTTGTTAGTTCGTTACATATTAGTTTCTAGATTAGTTGGGCTTACTTACTTCCCCCCGCCCTAGTTTCCCCAGGCACCGGGGCATGCCTCGGTCGCAGGGGTTTAAGGCGTGCAAGAGTTGTGTGAAACCTATGCCCACAAGTGACCCGCACACTGCCTGTCTCAAGTGCTTAGGAGAGGGCCATCAGACAGATAAATGCCCAATTTGCAGGAGCTTCAGACCCAGGATTAAGAGAGAGCAGGACTATTGTTTGAAGCTTCTCCTGATGGAGTCGGCCCTCCACCCACAGCCGTCACTGGAAGCAGCACCGGCATCATCAGTGCGCAGCGCCCTGGCCTCGGCGTGGGATGTCCCGGCACTGAGGAAGGACTCCTCCAAGGACCACCGGTGCCGCTCCCCGGCTCGTAAGGCCAGTGCTACCAGAAGGCACCACTCACAGTCCCTGGTGCTGCATAAGAAAAAGAAGGCGGACAGGGGTCATTCCCCCATCAAGAAGCCGCGAGGGGACTCCAGCGGGGTGCGTCCCCTGGCGGGACACCCACGGTCTGGGCCTCAAGACCCAGCTTCGTTGATTCCAGCCCCAACGGGAGGCCCGTCGAGTCCAGTGCTGATAGATTCCCCGACTCGGGAGGATCTGGAGGAAGAGCTCGACCTTCCCTCCACGCCAGACACCCACAAGGCAGTGCGAGACTTCACTGCCATGATGGCGCAGTCCCCAGCCACAGAGGGGCGGGCCCAGGCACCGTCAGCGGCACCAGCTTCAACGTCTAGCCCAGCACTGCATGTGGCTGTGGCACCCTTTGCGGCACCAATGGCTGCACCGCCTCTGGTTCATCATCGTGGCAAGCCTATGATGTTACGGTGCCACTCGCCATCTCCCCAGCACCGTCTGACTCTGCCCCCCTGTGGTTGGGCACAGACTGCTCGTTTGAGTCAGACGCTGAGTCTTCTGTCTCTCGATGCAGCCACTTCCGCTCCCGGCACCACAGACCAGTGGAATCCTCGGCACCGGCGGTTGCTGGCCACCCCAGTGGCAGGGCCCAGTCTAATGGCCCTTTTGGATTCCCTGGGACTACCCCCAGGCTCAGGGCTCCAGGCTGGCATTGGTGGCATCTGCACCCCGTGCCCCCTCCCCCCAGCAACATTGCTGGCTCGCCATACCCCCAGGGCTCCTGAGGATCCCGCACAAGACAGGGACTCTGGGCTGTCATGCTCAGGCGCAGCACCCAAACCAGCACCATCAGTGACGCTAGAGCCACCTCCAGTCACGGGAGGCTCCGAGGTACCTGACCCGGCCTGCAGAGAGCCAGAAGGGCAGGAAGACCCTGTCCCATGGGCCTCGCCAGACGAGGCAGTGGCAGGCACCACCACCACCCTACCGGCGATGGACACCAGGACCTCCTTAGGGGGATGGCCCTTAACCTCAATCTCCAGGCAGAGGAGGTCATGGAGGAGTCTGACTCGATGGTCGACATCCTTGCCCCTGAGGGTCCTTCTAGGGTGGCCTTGCCCCTCATAAGAATGATCCAAAACACCACTAAGGTGCTCTGACAGACCCCGGCCTCGATACCACCCACCACTAAAGGGGTGGAAAGCCGATATTTCTTGCCGCAGAAAGGGTACGAACACCTTTTCACCCACCTCCAACCGGGGACTCTGGTGGTCAATGCAGCAAACAACAATGAGCGGCAAGGACAGCTGGGTCCCGCACCTAAGTCATGGGATGCTAAGAAGCTGGACCTTTTCAGCCGGAAAGTCTACTCAACTGGGAGGCTCCAGCTTCGAGTGGCCAACCAGCAAGTGGTACTCAGCAGCTATGCTTTCAACTCTTGGAGCTCGTTGGCAAAATTCCAGGAGTTACTCCCGGCTGACTCGTGCAAGGACTTTAGCGCACTCTTTGAGGAGGGCAGGGTGGTCTCCAGAACCTCCCTCCAGACCGTGTTAGACGCGGCGGTCTCGGCGGCGTGGACCATGGCCACCGCCATTACAGTGAGGCGCAGTGTGTGGCTCCAGGTCTCAGGGATACCACCTGAGGTCCAGAACACAATACAGGACCTCCTCTTTGACTGTGTGGGCCTGTTCGCCCAAAATATGGACTCTCGCCTGCACAGCCTTAAGGACTCGCGGGCAACTTTGAAGTCTTTGGGGATCTACACCCCTGCACCTCAAAGAAAGCCTTTTAAGCCTCAGGACCCGTCCCGCTTCTACTCTGGACTCCTAGGTGAGACTCGTCAAGGAGACGGGGCAGAAATAATAGGAAGCGCCCGCCACAGTCCTCAGGCCAAGGCCAGGGTTCGGCCAAACAGCCCCCGGACCCGAAGCCAAACTTTTGAAGAAGCACCCGAGGATGGAGCATCAGTTTCAGTCTCGGATCCTTACTCCTATTTGTGAATCCAATTCTGTTCCCTCTCACCCCTCTTCCCCATCCCTCTTCAGGGACCCTTCTCATGAGCAACTCCTCTTGCAGGAGGTGCAATTGCTCCTCGCTCTAGAGGCAATAGAGGAGGTTCCTCAGGAGTTCAGGGGCAAGGGGTTCTACTCCCGCTATTTCCTCATCCCCAAGACCAAATAATTGGTCTGGACTTTATTCTGCTTGCACAGTATAGATGTGATCAAAATATGATCACTTGTACCTATGCTACCATTCAATTTTAGTTCTGTGATCTTTATCTGTTAGGTTAAGGTCTAAGTGAAAAATTCCTCCCTGTTGGCTGCAAGAGTTTTTGAATTAGGAAATTGTCATTGATAGTTTAGAAATTCCAAGGATCTTTTTAGTCCTGGTGTCATGAGACCTCCAGCATACGTCATTCACATTGAAGTCCCCCATGATCACACAAGTTTTTTCCCCTGCACATTATAGATAGCTGCATTAAGGAGTTGGTCATTCTGTTCCCTACTGTGATTTGATGGTTTGTAGCAGACACCAACTAATACCCCATCTTGTGCTATAGCTGTTAGGACATAAAGAAAGTGATCTTGAATGCTTATCAGTGATTCGGAAGCAGGTAATGCTATTTCTGACATAGAGTGCCATTCCCCTTCTGCCCACTCCATCTTTCCTAAATAGATTATAACTTTGATTGTAACATTCCAATTGTGTGAATCATCCCATCAGTTTTCAGTAGTACCAATGACATCGAATTTATGCACATAAACGAGTAATTCCAGTTCCTTTTGTTTGTTACTCAGGCTCTTAGCATTGGTGTATAGGTAATTTAATATTTTCTTCTCTTCATGTCCTTTAGTTCCTTGATTAATTTATTCTCAACCTCTTGTTTTCTGCTGAATGCTCATATCTTCCCTCTTTTTACCCTTCCCTTTTGCTATTAGTTTAACACACACACACCAACAACTTTAGCCAGCCTGTCCCCAAGGAGATTGATTCCCCTTCTACTGAGGTGGAGACCATCCAAATTATACATCCCCATTTTTCCATAGAAGTGGACCAGTGTTCCACAAAACTAAAACCCTTCACCACTTACCTAGCCAGTGATTCACTTCCAGAATTTTCTGTCTTCCTTTGTTTGTGGGACAGGAAGGCTCTCAGAGAAGATCGCTTGGACATTCTTCTTCAGCTTGCTGCCAAGTTTCCTGAAGTCATCTACTATGTGTGAGCTATCCCGGGATGCGGTGTTATTAGTGCCACTATGAATCATCACCAATGGATCCTTCCACGCAGACTTCAGAAGACTATCCAGTCTTAGAATGAGGTCTTATGTCTTGGCCCTGGGAAGGGAGCATGCTGTCCAGTTTGTTGACCTGTCCTTTACAGAATGTTTTTCTGATTCTTCTGAGTATTGAATCTCCAACAAGAATTATCCATCTTCTTTGGATGGTTGGAAAACTCTTTGCAGGTAAGCTTCATGTTTTACAGGTTGGGCCAAGTTGCCATGCCCAGGTGTGTCCTGTACATCTTTCCATTCCTTTGGGACTGCTGGATCTTAAGAGATATCTTCCATAGTTTCCACATTGAGAACTTGGTATAAGAATATAAGAACGGCCATACTGAGTCAGATCAGTGGATTTCTAGCCCAGTATCCTCTCTTCCAAAAGTGGCCAATACCAGGTGCTTCGGGGGAATGAACAGAACAGGGCTATTATTTAATGATCCACCGCCCATCATCCAGTGCCAGCCTCTGGCAGTCAATTTGAAACTTCTAACTGTGTGAAATTCCTCCTGCTTCTTTTCTCTCTGGTGGCCACAGCTGGCTGATCTTCATCTGTCTCCAACCGTGTAAAATATTGTCATGACCTCTCGCCTCTGGTGGTTACAACTGCCGGGCACCCTCTCTGACTCCCTCTCACCGATTCCTTTGTGGCCAGCTCCTTTCTTCCTTGAACCTGAGGTACTGATGTTTCCCAAACCTGGCAGTCTAGGAACTCTTCAGCCTTTTTGATTCTTAGTAGCATCTCAACTTGCTCCTCCAATCCAAGAATCTTTTTCTACAGCTCAGCCACCAACTTGCATTCATGCACAGGAAATCCCTTCTATCTCCTGGTAGGAAAGAGAACGTGGCACATCCATTGCAAGTCATCACCAAGGTTCTGTCACTGGCCATCATAACATCTCAAGTAGTGCTGAACCTGGAAGGAAAGCCACTCACACTCCCTCCAAAACTCCCCTCTTAGCTGACTCTGTTTGTGACTAGCTGGGCCAGGAAGCCTGGATTGTAGGCTTCAGCTCCACCTCACCTGTGTATCAAACTGTGTTAGCTACCATGTCTCCCCAACACACCTAGCCAGGACAAACCCTAGAGACCAGGTCTGATAGGGACCATTTACTCTCCATTCTCTCCCCTGCTATAGGAGTCCAAGGGCCCCCTCAGTTTCTTCTACTTGCTCAAAGTGCAGCAAGCTCAGGTCACACTGTCCTCAGTGCTTCCCTTGTTGGTTTCTTCTGCCCCTTGGGGTGACTCTTATTTGTGGCTAATTAGGCCATTCTTTAGTCAGTAAGCTTCTCTTAAACCACCAGGCAAGCCCCTGGCGGTAAGGAGCTAGTGAGCCAGAGGGCAGATTGCTCAATACTAAAGATGGCCAGGCTGGCGCCCCGTGTCAAGGGGGCAGCGTCTGCCTTGCCCATGGCATGATAACCAGGGCCAAGTGATCAGACCCATCTTGGCTTAGATGCTGCGTGAGTCACAAGGGCAGGGTTTAAAGAAAAGCGATGTAGTGGACTGTATCATTGGGTGCAGAGACAGCTCTTGCCAGCTACCAAATCAGCTACAGAAGCTACAGCAATGGCCAAGTGAGGCCCTAAGATGAATATCTCTGGCTGAGGGGAATCACCAGAGAAAGGACAGTTTCCAGCACCTCTAGGGGAAAGAGCTAGTTAGAAACCTCTGCCCCAGTGCCAGCTGAGAGGAGTGGGGAAGACTGCTCTGCCTCTCTCTCCAGCCAGCCACTGATCTTGCCTTGTGGGTCGGGAGTCCTTGTTAGCTATGATGGAGGCCGCTGAGGCTGTTATGCAGGACTTGCCTCTACCGCACTGTACGTGCCAAGCGCTCGCTGCCTTCGCTCCTGCTGTCTGTCTTGCTCCCTCTGATTATGTTTCTGTTCCCCTGCTGGAGCCTCTTCTGAGTGTCAGGGAGGGACCCAGTGCCTCTTTTGTTCACAGGCCCCACTATCTGGCAGGCCTGTTGTGCTCAGTGATGAAGAAATGCAGCAAGCAGCCTCGTCCCCTAGAGGGAGAGCAGGAGACTCGGCACAGGTACGAACTGCTGCCCTACCGAGAGCAGCCCAGGGTGCCATGGAACGTGGAGATGGCAGTAGCTCCCTACCAGGAAGAAAAGGGATCATAATTCAGGTAACTCCCCCTCCAAACCGGGCAAGTCAGAAGCGGGTGCTCAAAGGAGAAAAGCCCCTAAGGGAGCCTTCCTTCTCCAAGGCCACAAACCCAAAGGGAGCAGAGACCTGGGAAGGGGTCATGGGCACAGGTTTGCAGTGTGGTTAGTCACAATCCATGTGATTTTTGGGGCTGTGCACAAAGGTGCCTTGGCCCCTTGCAGAGACGCCCCTCCCCCACTAACTGCACTGCTGGGCTCACAGGGACATTGATAAACTAGAAGGAAGAACAAACCATGCCAAACCAGCCTACTTTCCTTATGTGACAGGGTTCCTGGTCGAGTGAATGGGAGGGAAGCAGTAGACGTGAGATACCTTGATTTTTAGTCAGGCTTTTGACATTCTCATAAGCAAACTGGGGAAATGTGGTCTGGATGAAATTACCAAAAGGCGGGTGCACAGCTGGTTGAAAGACCATACTCAAAGCGTAGTTATCCCTGGTTTGCTGTCAGACTGGGAGGGTGTATCAGGTGGGCTCCTGCAAGGGTCAGTACTAGGTCCAGTACTAGTCAATATTTTCATTAATGACTTGGAGTGAAGAAAATGCTTATAAAATTTCCTGATGTCACCAAGCTGGGAGGGGTTGCAAGCACTTTGTAGGACAGGATTAGAATTCAAAACAACTTTGACAAATTGGAGAATTGTTCTGAAATTGACAAGTGTAAAAAATCGAATGCATGACTACACAATGGGGAATCACTGTCTAGTTGGTCGTACTGCTGACAAGGATCTGGGGGATACAGTGGACCACAAACTGAATGTTAGTGAACAGTATGCTGCAGTTGCGAAAAAGGATAATATCGCTCTGGAGTGTGTTAGCAGGAGTGTGGTATGTAAGGAACAGGAGGTCATTGTCCTGCTCTATTTGGCACTGTTGGTGGCCTAGCTGGAGCGCTGTGTCCAGTTGTGGGCACCACACTTTAGGAAAGACGGGGCCAAATTGAAGAGACTCCAGAGGAGACGAACAAAAATGATCAAAGGTTTAGAAAACCTGACCTATGAGGAGAGGTTAAAAAAACAGCATGTTTGTTCTTGAGAAAAGACAACTGAGGGGGAACCCAATAACAGACTTTCAATATGTTACGGGCTGCTATAAAGAGGACAGCAATCAGTTGATCTCCATGTCCACTGGCAGCAGGACAAGAAGTAATGGACTTCAGCTGCAGCCAGGAATAGTTAGGTTAGCTATTAGGAAAATCTTTCTAACTCTCAGGGCAGTTAAGCTCTGGAACAGGCTTCCAAGGGAGGTTGTGACATCACCATCAATGGAAGTTTCTAAGAACAGATCCAGCCCTACATTTCTATGAATGTGAAAAGAGAAAGTGCCCAGCCTGCTGCCCCAGCACACATGCATCAGCTCTCCCCCGGCCTCCTGCTTGGCCTCAGCCCACCAGGTGAGAATGCCCAACTTGGATGGGTCAGGTGAGGGCAGAAGGAAGCTGACATCAAGCAGACACCCCCCCCCCCCGACCCCTTTTTCTTCTGGGGTACCTTTCTCTAACTTCCCTTCTACCTGACAATTCTCTGGGCCTGTGCCCTTGGTGCACAGGCCACTGCCTCAGACAGCCCTCAGGAACCTTCACCCTCTCCCTGCTCCCCTGGGCCTCACTGAGGTTTTAGGCCTCCCTCCTGGGCCTCTCCCCTACCATATGAGGGGGCCTGGCAAGGCCTTTCCGCTGTCGCCCACCTGCTCCAGATCAGTCCCCTTTAGAGACCTTCCAGAGCGTGGGCTCTGATGTGGAGGTGAACAGACCCAGACCTCAGCACCTGAGAGGGAGGGGCTGAATCTCATGCACCTGGCAGACTGGGACCAGGAGTCACTACAGATGCTGCCTGGGCTGCTTCTCTGTGCTGTTGGCTCCTACAGCATCCCCTTAATCAGGCGGCCCCCCTTTCCTTTCTTGGGCTGAGGGAGGGAGGTCACTGACTAGGCCTGAAAGCCAGCAGAGTGCGCCCTGGGGGTGTGCTCTCTTGCTGAGGCCTCTGAGATAGCAGGGAGACTTGGAACAAATTCATCCCAGTCTATGGCAGCTTCAGAGGCAGACAGAAAGGGGCCCTGCCTGGCACCACCCCACCCATCTGTCCATCCTCTGAGCAGTACAGAGCTGGGATTCGGGGCAGCGTGGGCCAGGCCCTAGGCCTGCAGGCTCCCTAGCTATACCCAATTCCCAGCCGCGCAGGGTGGGCAGGCTGGGTACAGTCTGAGAGTGGAGGCACTCGAGGCCAGTGAGGGAATGGGTCAGCCAGGGCCACTCTGACAGGCAAGGAATTGCTGGGGGATAGGCGCAGAGTGTCGGGGGAGCTGCTGTTGTGCCGAGGTAGGGGCCGGGCCTGGCCTGAGTCTGTGCGCTCTACCGCTCACCATCTGCGTTGCCATGGCACCTGCTGCGCTCCCCTGGAGACTGGCCCCCGCTGCACGGACCAATTTCCCCAGCCTTTCTTCCTGCCCTAGGCCCTGCAGCCCCGGTGCCAGCTCCCCTCCTGACCCTGGGGGCGGGGGGGTGCCGGGGAAAAGCTCCCCAGCGGCTGGTGTGCAGTTCACCCAGGAAGCTCAGCCCATGCCTGAGAGCCTGCCCCCCCCCCCCCCCCCCGCATACTGCCCCAGGCAGGCAAGGGGTGCTCAGAGGATGTGAGCAGCTCCTCCCCCAGGCACAGGAGCGTAGGACGGGGCTGTGAGTGCCTGTGTGGTGCTGCTGTTCCAAGGCAGCTGGTAGCGCCGCCTGGCCTGCCAGCCCCTCCCACCTCACCTGTGTCCCCCCAAACTCCCTCTCCTCCCCGGCGCTGGGCTCCTGGTGAATTGCTTTGGCACAGGGATGGAAGGCAGTCTTGGCTAGGCCTCTGAGCCCACTCAGAGCTGATGGAGACAGACTCCTCTGTTAATGAGAGTAGACGTGTGTGTGCAGGGTTGCTTCCTGTGTGCAGCTTGACCTGTCTGCTTCAATGAGGATCCAGGCCTGGGAGCAGTCGCCTCTCTCTGTCTCCAGCTGCCACTTACCTGGTGCCCTGGTCAGCCAACCATCTCCTTCCTGCTCCCTGGGACGGATCCCTAGACCTAGGACCCCTCCCGCATCTCTTTTCCAGCAGTGTCCAGTTATGGGAGGAAGAGGTGGTTCTGAGAAGGGAAAGGCAGCATGCATGATGGGCCACATACCAAGTCCCCAGCAGCCAGGATCCCCTTGCGTTCCCCCCCCCCCCCAATTCTCCACTGAGCCACAGAGGTGTAGGTGACCCCCCCAGACAGCCTGTGGGCTGGCTGCAGCAGTGCTGTCCCCACCCCACTGAGGGCTGTGTCTCAGGGCAGGTGCAGTGCCCCTGTTCTTGGGAACTTGCAGGAGAGTAAAGGATCAGCGTGTGCAATGCCTGACACTGCCGCAGCCCATCTCCCTCTCCCCGTACAGGGAATCCCCAGCAGCCTCCGGTCAGAGCTCTCGCAGGACAGCTTTGGCTAGACCAGCAGTGCTGTTATGGAGCTATTTGTAGAGTTGCCTCGGCAAAGGAGGGAAAGGCCCTGGGGAAGAGCTAGACTGTGTGTGGCGGTAGGGCCCCGAGATTGGCTCTTTGCAAGGAGAGCAGCTTGGAGCTCCCCCCAGTGCTAGAAGTTAGGGGTTACGCTGGGCCAGGCCTAGGCGGTGGATCCTGAAGGGTTACGTCTGCTTGGTGCCAGCCCACTCTGTGCTGGGGAGGCCTTTGGGGCCATTTCAATCACCTGCCCACCCTCTGAGGGAGCAGAGGGAACCCAATGTGGGGGAGAGCAGGTGAGGCTGGCAGGGTGGGTCTTCCTGGACAGCACTGTGGTGTCTGACTTGCCTGGCTGCTCCTGGGGTGGCCCCTGGCCCTGAGGGGGCTGGTGGGTGTTGGTCAGTGCTGTGGCTTTGGTGTCATACGAAGGAAGAGCCCTTGTCTCTGATCCGCCACAGAGGTTAGTGTGTATTGCTACAGCGTGCAGCTGTGCCAGGCTCCCATGGTATCAGGCGGGGAGGAACTCTAGCCACACAGGCATGCATAGTGCCTTAGAGATAGGGACCCTGCCCTTCCATGAGGGCTGGAAGCTGGGCAGCTCTGGGATCATGGCTCTGCAGGGGAGACAGGTCAGTGGAGGAGGGGGTAGAGGGATGGGTTCCCGAGAGGGTGGGGAGGGGGAAACGTTGGCACAGGAGTAGGATCAGAAGATGTATGCCCAGATGGAGAAGCAGGGGCACGGCAGGACCCTGAGGGATGCTGCCAGACAGGGATGGGGGGGATGAGCAGGGCAGGAAGAGCCCGGCAGCACTCAGCAGAGAGTGAGGCGAAAAGGGGTTCGGGGGGATAAGATGGGAGGGGTCAGAGAGCTGGAGAAGTGGGTGTCAAGGGAGCATGAGCAGAGATTGGGTGCTGGGATTCCGGAAGGAAGGGCAAGGGGACAAATCTCTTCCTGTCCTGATGCCCCCCTACTGCGTGGCTGGCAAAGCCCTCCTAGGGCACCCTGGGGCCAGGTCTCAGGGTGGCTCTGCTGAGAAGGGGTGACTGGGTACCCCCCCCCAGTCATGCAATGGCAGTGAGCGGAGTTGGAGCTGATACCCATCTCTGTGTCCATCTGCAGCTCCCCTACAGCACTGCAGGATCCTTGCTCTCCTAGAGACCAGGCACCCTGCCCTGCCCTGCCTGTCTGGGGACTTTCCTCCAGTCTTCGGGTGGGGGAGGAGTGGTAGTCCAGGGCGTGCGGAAAGGGCTGCTGGCATTGCCCCACCCTGCCCCGGTGCAGGCCTGGGCATTGTGCATTCCTGGCTGTGTTATAGCAGCCAGGCCTGAGGGTCTCCCTGCCCTGAGAGAGGGAGAGAGAATTAGCCAGTAAGGATTGATGAGTGCCAGCTGCCTCCCTCCCCAGCCCCCGCTCTCCTCTGTGAGACAGAACCTGTCATCTGCGTGTCCCGGGGATGTTCCCTCGCTCCGGGGGCGGGGCGGGGGGTGAAGGGAGTGCCTGGGGGGCCAGTTGCAGTAGTCAGTCCATCTCCCACAGATGAAGGGGGATGGGAGCTGGCTCTGTGGGGGGGGATGATGCAGGTGGATACCCAAGTGGGGTATGCTCAGGGGGGCGGGGGGTTGCAGCAGGGTGCAGTGTGTGCGGAGGCTGGTGGGGGTGCAATCCAGAGAGGAGGAGATTGCAGTGTGATGCAGGGTGGGGTCCAGGGGAGGCTGCAGCGGGCATGGACATAGCAGTTACAGAGATTAAGCATCTGTTTCTGCTTTTAACATTAGAGGGGAGAAATTGAAAGGAGCCTAGGGATTTCCCCAGGTGCCCTCCCCCATGTCCTCCCTCAGCCCCCCAGCGCTCCTTGGCCCTCACTCTGCAGAACACTGTCTGCAGGGGTGGGAAGCAGAGTTCCCCGGAGTGCTCACCCAGAGGGAAAGGCCTACAGTGCGTGAATCTGTCCTGGGTCTGTCCCCCACATGGCCCCCACGTTGGGCCTTCGCAGGGGAGGGGTCTGGCTCCACTATCCACAGGGCAGAGCTAAGCTGGGCCCTGCCTCTGCTGCTCCTGCGCTGAGCACCAGCCCGGCATGTGAAGCTCAGGGCTGCACAGCGACCTACCTCTTGCTGTCGGGGACTCCCGATGATGCCCCATGGGGCTCACACCCTGCAGGCATCTGCTACCTGTCCCCTGGCCACCTCACCAGCTGCAGATCCATCCTCTGACTTAGCCCCTACTCCCCACTGCTGCCTGGCTTTGCAGGGGGCTTCCTCCCATCTGTCAGTGTCTCCTGGGTGCTGGGGCTCCCAGAACTGCCCACCATCTTCCTGAGTCCTGTGGAAAGGGGCTGTCCACTTCCGGCCCTGACTCTGTGTATCTGCAGCCCAAAGCTGTGCTGGCCTTGTTGTCACCACGGCCTGCAGCGACCGCCTGGCTCAGGTACTGCCATTTCTGCCCCAGGTCTCCCTCCCTTCGAGGAGCTGGGCTCCTGCTAGTCTCCTCACACGTAGAGCTGCAGAGGGTGCCGCTGAGCTCATCTGCTGTTTGCCCGTGTTCCTCATCTCTCCTCCCCCGCAGCTGGAGTCCTTTTCTTCCCCCTCACCCACCCTCATGTCTCTCTTCCCTTCCCCCCTCAAATTTGGTGACCCTCTCTACACAGCTCTCAGCACCTGTCACAATGTCAAGACTAGTTCTTCTGCCCCTTTCCTGATCTCTGAGAGACCCTTCAGTGTTCAGCTGTTTGCCCTCACCTGTAGGGGGGGAAGGAGACTCTCACTGGGACCTGCATGATCAGCACCCGTGTATCACCCTGCAGGCCTGACGGGGTTTTGTGCACTTGCGTTTCCTCCCTTCAGGACCCTGTGACCAGTGATCTGATACTAACACAACTAAGCTCTATAGTGACCAAATCTCCTGAACATAGCAAGCGTAAGCAGCGGTTGGTATAAAGCAGCAGAGAGAAACGGATTTAAAACACCACACCAGCTATGTGCATATTTGATCCCATCTAATCTCACACCTCATTAAGACTAAGTGAGATTAGCTACCTCTTTGCATGGTTGCACACAGCCACTCCACTCCAGCTGTGCATGCACCCAGTACACCAGAGACAGACATTTTCCCCTTAGTGGTACCTGGCAGGGCTGTGTATGTGCCCCCTGCTACCATGTGCTGTTCCACAATGATAAAAAGGATGGAGCCACCCCTGACCTCCCTCAGTTCCTTCTTACTGCTCATGATTGGGACTCAGAGCGTGTTGACTTGCTTTGCAAATGTTCCCCCTTTCTGGTCTTTTGTGTGCAGTTGGTGTACTTGCCATGGTTAGTAGAGCTTTACAGTAAGTTTAACTGATTATGTAGGTAGTGTTTCTTGTAGTGTTGGTTCCCAGGTGTTTGGGATACCAGCTCCTGGTATTAGGGAATGCTTTGGTCTCTAGGCTCTAACCCTTGCACTGGCTGCAAGAAGTTGATGCCGGTGATTGACAGTCACTCCAGGCATCTGAGGCCCATATTTGGGACAGGTGTCAAAACTGTAGAGACTTCAAGCCCCAGATTAAGAAGGACAGAGAGGTGAGACTGCGTCACCTCCTCATGGAAGGTGTCTTGCGTCCCTGTCACAGCCTTCCTGCTCAGGAGGGGTGCCGAGAGCTTCTACCTGAGTCAGAAGTGTCCCTCTGGACAATGCAAAGACTCAGCACTGCTCCCCTTCCCCAGTACTGAGGAAGTATGGACACCATGCTTCAAAGGAGCCAACCTCTTCGAAGGGAAGAGATGCTCCCTGGTACTGCCTTTGTCACGTACATGATCATTGACTCTGGCACCGGTGCCTGTGCTGTTGGAGCCGATCATCTCTGCGGTACCAACCCCTTCGATGCAACAACAGCAGCATCAGAAGAACATCTTGGTACCAAAGATGCTGGAGGCATATACTCTGGCACAGGATCTCCTATGCCTCTCGGTACTGGATTCTCCAACTGTTCAGGAAACAACGTATCTGATACCAAATGATCCCCAGTCTTCGTTGGGCTTACCTAGGAGTAGCATCCAACTCCTGGTACTGTAGCTGACTTCAGACCATCCAGCACCTCCTCACCTGGTACCATCCTAGTGGCAAGCCCAGCATGCTATCTCTAATACCTGTGTCTTCAGAGACACACCACCAGTCCTCAGCTCAGAGTGGTACCATGCCAGCCTGGTCAGGCAACTCAGACTACTCATCGGAGTTAGAAGTAGCCTTCTGTTCCCCTTGCTTCTGGGATGGAAGGCATCACCTTCAACAAGAAGACTACGTTTCTGGTACCCAGCAGAAGTCCCACGGTGGTCCAGAGACCCAGATCTGTGGGCTGGTAGAGGTTGGGGTTCCATACCCTACCAATGGCTGTATTGGAACTCAACGGGGTTTTCTCCTGCCACCAGATCCTCCCCCCTCCAGAGCCTTGAGCAGATTTTGGGATAACTCTCGTAAAAAAACTCAAGAGGTTACTGCTGGTGCTGAGGTCAGAACCAACCTTGCCTGCCAGAGCCTCCTGTGCAGGAGGTACAAGAGACTCCATCTCTGCCCCCTTTGCGCTCCTCATCACTGAATGAGGCGGTGATGTCTTGGATTGTTCCCCTCTGGACATTCAGATTGAGGTAATGCAAGAGAGCTCCCATAGGCTGGTAGACATACTAAGTGCAGCAGGTCATTCCCATTTAGCTCTGCCTGTAAACAAGGCCATATTGAAGCCCATAAAGATATTGTGTCAGACACCTTCATCTCTGTGCCACTGACAGCCAAGAGGACCGAATAGAGGTACCACATTCCTTCTCATAGGCACGAACATTTCTATGCCCATCCCTTCCTGGGCTCCTTGGCTGTCTCCACAGTGAACAAGAGGGAACAGCAATGTCATAACTATAAAGGGAAGAGTAACAGCCCTCCTGTGTACAATACTATAAAATCCCTCCTGGCCAAAATCCTTTTACTTGTAAAGGGTTAAGAAGCTCAGGTAACCTGGCTGACACCTGACCCAAAGGACCAATAAGGGGACAAGATACTTTCAAATCTTGGTGGGGGGAAGGCTTTTGTTTGTGCTCTTTGTTTTGAGGGTTGTTCGCTCTTGGGACTAAGAGGGACTGGACATCAATCCATGCTCTCCAAATCTTTCTGAACAAGTCTCTCATATTTCAGACTTGTAAGTACAGCCAGGCAAGGCGTGTTAGTTTTGTCTTTGTTTTCTCAACTTGTAAATGTTCCTTTTGCTAGAGGGTTTACCTCTGTTTGCTGTAACTTTGAACCTAAGGCTAGAGGGGGTTCCTCTGGGCTCTTTGAATCTGATTACTCTGTAAAGTTATTTTCCATCCTGATTTTACAGAGATGATTTTTACCTTTCTTTCTTTAATTAAAAGCCTTCTTTTTAAGAACCTGATTGATTTTTCCTTGTGTTAAGATCCAAGGGGATTGGATCTGGACTCACCAGGAATTGGTGGGGGAAAGGAGGGGGGATGGTTAAATTCTCCTTGTGTTAAGATCCAAGGGCTTGGATCGGTGTTCACCAATTTCCTGGTGAAGAAGTCTCTTAAGGCTACTCAGGGAAGGGAGTTAGTACTTGGGAATGGTGGCAGCAAAACCAGATCTAAGCTGGTAATTCAGTTTAGGGGTTCACATACAGGTCCCCATATCTGTACTCTACAGTTCAGAGTGGGGAAGGAACCTTGACATGGTGGCAGAGCGGTGGGATCATTTTAAACCAAAAGCCAGTACGATTTTTTTTTCTCATTTTTAGCTGCTTAGAAAGCAGAGCTGAAGGTAGTTAAGCCTGAAGGCAGAGGTGTTAAGTTTTTTTAACAAGGGTCTTTGTTAAGAGAAGGTTTCAAGCTGTGAGCAAGCAGCTAGCAAAAGGAATTTACAAGCTGAATTGGTTTTTTTTCTTTCTAACTCTCATGTATAGCTAGCTTAGAAAGGCTGAACACTGAATGCTGTGAAAGTCTCTGTTAACTAAGCAGCACTGAGCTGAGTACATCCCAGTTTCAGTGAACTGCAGAGGGGGTGTGACCCAGCACAAGAAAGCAGGAAAATAACTACCAGTGGAGCAGCTAACAAACTAGAACTGGCTAGACTGGAAGCAACAGAGAAAGAAAACGAACATAAGAGATGGATGGAACTAAAACCATTAGAAATTAATGCAGAAAAAGCCAGGGAAGAAACTGCCCACAAGAGAGCTATGGAGGCAGAGGAGGCTGCCCACAAGAGAGCTATGGAGCAGAAAGAAAAAGAGAGGGAAAGAGAGAGGAAGCATGAACTGGAGTTGGTAAGGGCTAGGCAGGATATACCAGCCAACCCTAGCAACCCCTCTCCAGGTGAACAAGAGGGAACGGCAGGGACAACCTTTGTCTACCCCAAAGGCAAAAGAGGCAAAAAGACTCACACTTTTTGGTAGAAAGATTTATTCTACAGCTGGCCTGCAGTTTCATATCTCGAACCAGCAAACCCCACTGGCCCAATACGATTTCTCCCTGTGGGACAATGTCCTGAAGTTCATGGACAAATTGCTAAAGGAAGCCAGGCAGGAATTTAAGACGGTATCGGAGGAGGGCAAGCTCATGCCAGGACCTCTCCCCAAGCTGCACTGGAGGGGTGGATTCAGCAGACAGAGCCAGGGCACCGGCAATAATGATGCATAGATGTGTGTGGCTTCAATCAGTGGGTCTTCCACATGAGTCCAGCAGACTATCCAGGATCTCCCTTTTGAGGGTCTGATCGTCTCTCAGCAGACTGGTGAGAAGTTTCACGGTGTTAAAGACTCAAGAGCTACAGGGATTTATACGCCTCTCCCTAAAAAGGAACAGTTCTGCCCTAAGACAGACCAGTGACACCAGCCTTTTGCTCCTCCATCTCCTAACTTTTCTTCTTCTGCCAGTGTTTCTAGGCAGCCTGGACGTGCCAAGCAGGCAGTTTGACTGCCTGATCGAGGGCAGTTTATCAGTGTGCATTTTGTCAGTTTCTCTTACCCGTTTTCCAACAGATTCCTGTGTGCTTATGCCCATATTACCCCAGATCAGTGGGTTCTAAGCACTGTGGAACTGGGATACACCTTTCAGTTTATTTCAATCCCTCCCTTCCACCCCTCTTCCCACCCCTCTTCAGGGACCACTCTTGTGAGGCAATCCTCTCCCCGAGGTCCAGTCTCTTCTCCATGTGGGAGCTGTAGACAGGGCAGGCTCCAGGCACCAGCTTGTCAAGTAGGTGCTTGGGGCGGCCGCTCCGAAGAGGGGCGGCACATCCAGGTATTCGGCGGCAATTCGGCGGACAGTCCCTCATTCCGCCTGGGAGCGAAGGACCTCCCACCAAATTGCCGCCGCAGATCATGATCGCGGCTTTTTTTGTTTTTTGTTTTGGCTGCTTGGGGCGGCCAAAACCCTGGAGCCGGCCCTGGCTGTAGAGGAGGTTCCTCCCTTCCACTGAGGGGGAAGGATTTTATTCACACTACTTCCTGATTCCAAAGGAAACTCTCAGACCCATGCAGGACCTGTGAGAGCTAAACAAATCTATAAAGAAAAGAAGGTTCTGCATGGTCACGCTAGCCTCCATTAATCCTTCCTTGGATCCCAGAAACTGGGACACTGCCCCCAACTTGAGGGATGCATATTTCCATGTGGCAATCCATTAAAGACACAGGAAATTTAAAATTCCTAAAATTTTAGTCAACGGACACCCATTATCAGTTTACAGTCCTGTCCTTTGGACTATCCGTGGCCTTGTGAGCATTTACAAAATATATGATGGTGGTAGCCTCATTCCTAAGGAAAAAGGGTACAAGTACTTCTGCACCTGGACGACTGGCTGGAGAAGGGTCAGTCCAAGAGCCAGGTAAAATTCGGTGAGGCCAAGATCCATCCCCTCTTCAGAGTGCTGGGCCTGCAGAACAGTGCGGACTAGTAAGTCGTCTTCCCAGTGCAGAGGATGGGGTTTATAGGAACAGTCCTGGACACTACAGTAGCCAGAGCTTTCCTTCCTCAAGCCAGATTTCAGTCAACGTTGGCCTTTTCCACAGCCCTAAAAGCCCATCCAACCTGAAGGTAAGGAATTGCCTCAGACTCCTGGGCACAAGACCTCCTGCACATATGTGGTCGGCATGTCAGACTTCCTATCAGGAAGTTGCAGAGCTGGGCAAGTTCAGTGAACTCCCCAGCTCTTCCTGCATTGGACATGCTGGTTCATGTGCCTGCAGGAGTGTTGGCTTTCTTGGACTGATGTATGGATCCAGCCAACCTGTGTATGGGCGTTCCCTTCTCCCTTCCCTTACCCCCATTGACTCTGGTTATGGATGCTTCTTCTCCAGGTTGGGGAGCTCATCTAGGGAATCTCAAGGTCTGTGGTCTCCTCCAGATTTAACTCTCTACGTAAATGTGCAGGAGTTGAGAGCCATTCATCTAGCCTGTCAGGCTTTCCTCCGCCATATCAAAGGAAAGACTGCACGTGTCCTTCCAGACAACACAGCAATTGTGTTCTGCATGAACAGATAGGGAGGGGCCAGGTTGAATTGTCTCGGTCAAGAGGTGATGCAGCTTTGGGAGTTTTGTATGAACAGTTCGATTGACCTCAAAGCATCCCACATGCTGGCAGGGCCGGCTCTATGTGCTTGGGGCGGCAGGGTGGGCCCTCACATAGATTGCACTCCGCCCTCTTTTTTTTTTTTTTTTTGCTTGGGGTGGCAAAAAACCTGGAGCCGGCCCTGTGTGCAGGGGATCCAGAACAGTTTGGCGGATCCCCTGAGCAGATCTTGCTGCAGAGCTCACAAGTGGTCTCTTGGGCCAGATATAGTAAGGATCCTATTTCAGTCTGGAGGGGGGAGAGCCGGGCGGGGGAGGGGGACAGGGTGAGTCCTCACATAGATTTGTTTGCTACTCACCACAACAGAAAGTGGCAATTCTTCTGTTCAACACCAGGTCACAGTCAGGGATCTCGCACAGATGCCTTCCTCTTAGCCTGGAAAGCTGAACTGATGTATGTCAGCTTAACTTCACTACCTGGAAAGATAATGGAACAAATAATAAAGCAATCCGTTTGCGAACATCTAGAAGATAATAAGGTGATAAGTAACAGTCAGCATGGATTTGTCAAGAACAAATCGTGTCAAACCAACCTGATAGCTTTCTTTGACAGGGTAACAAGCCTTGTGGATAGAGGGGAAGTGGCAGATGTGTACATCTTGACTTTAGTAAGGCTTTTGATACTGTCTCCCAGGACCGTCTCATAAACAAACCAGGGAGATACAACCTAGATGCAGCTACTATAAGGTGGGTGCAAAACTGGTTGGAAAACCCGTTCCCAGAGAGTAGTTATCAGTGGCTCACAGTCATGCTGGAAGGGCATAACGATTGGGGTCCCATAGGGATCGGTTCTGGGTCCAGTTCTGTTCAATATCTTCATAAATGATTTAGATAATGGCATAGAGAGTACACTTATAAAGTTTGCCGATTATACCAAACTGGGAGGGGTTGCAAGTGCTTTGGAGGACAGGATTAAAATTCAAAATGATCTGGAAAAACTGGAGAAATGGTCTGAAGAAAACAAGATGTTCTATGACCCACCCTCCTTCCCCTCTATATCAGAGTCTGTCCGGTAAGAAGGAACTGAAGGGAATCAGGGGCATTTCTGCCCTTTATACCTTCATGCAGCAGCACAAGGCAGCAGAGGGCGCATGTGCTGCCCCGACAGTTACTGCTAAGGGGAAAATGTCTGACTCTGGTGCACTGGGCACATGCACCTGGATTGGAATAGACTCGTGCACCACATCTCAAAGAACAACAGTTACAGAACAGGCTAGTAATCATTTTTTCCTTTGCAGTTACAGGAACATAACTGAACCAACCCAGTTTACATTCTCCTAGCGAGCCCGGATCCTCCCATGTCTGTGGGATTCTGCATCTGCCTGTCTGTCTGACCCACCCTGTTCAGACAGGTTTGGGTGCTCTCCAAGGAGAGTGGGCGAGAGCCAAGAAGGCAACTTGTTCTGGTACTGACCTCTCAATGTCACTGCAAGCAATCAGGTCCTCCCTCCCCTTTCCATAGCAGGGCAGGCTCTGCTACCCTGTCAGACCCCAGGGCAAAATATCCCCCCATTCTGAAGTACAAACACACCATGCTAGTACAGCCACAGAGGCACCGGTAACAATTATGAAAGAGCATTCCCACCCCCACATTTGTGACAGTACCCCATGTAGTTGGTTGTTTCTTTATAAAAGCATCCCAGTGCCCTGCTAAGTATAACATTCCCAGGAGCACCTCTCATCCTTGTTATCTGGGAACGGTGAACTAGAGATCCTCGTAGTTGGGACCCTCCTTCCAGATGATGTCGTGGTATCCTCTCGCCCTGAGGATATCTCTCCGGGGGAGGAGACCCAGTTATTGCAAAGAGACAGGCAATAGTAATGGGAGATTCAGTTATTAGAAATATAGTACATTGGGTTTGTGATGACTGGGAGAACTGCATGGTGAATTGCTTGCTGGGTGCAAAGGTAGCAGATCTCTTAAGACATCTAGATTATTTTATATGCAGTGCTGGAGAAGAGCTAGTGGTCGTGGTATTTTGTACCCTGGGTATTACCATGTCCCATTGATTATCATAGTTTCATCAAGTTTCTGTGGTGCCTTTTATATCAATATAATTTAATACCAGGAACCCAAATTCACCCATCTTAATATTTAGACTTGTAGAGAGACAAAGTGGATGAGGTAATGTCTATTATCGGACCAACTTCTGTGGGTGAGAGAGACAAGCTTTAGAGCCAAAGATAGCTCGTCTTCAGGTCTGGGAAAGGTACTCAGAGTGACGCAGCTAAATACAAAATGGAACAGATTGTTTAGCATATGTAGTTAACACATATTCTGGTCTACACTGGGGGGGGGGAGGGCAGGCTAAGTCAGTCTAAAAGTTACGCAACTTCAGCTACAAAAATAGCGTAGCTGAAGTTGACGTACTTAGAGCTACTTACTGCGGTAGGTCGACTGCTGACGCTCCCCCGTCGACTCCACATAAGCTTCTCACTCCGGTGGAGTACCGGAGTCAACGGGAGAGCGCTCGGTGGTTGATTTATCGCATCTTTATTAGACGCGATAAATCGACCCCTGCTGGATCGATTGCTCCGGAGATAAGTGTAGACATGCTCTTAGAGACCATGCAAGGTGAAGAGACCCATTAACACCTCTCCAGTAATAGGACAAAAAAAAAGAGGGGAGTGTCAGGGAGTTAGTGGGTTACAGATTGTTGTAATAAACGATAATACCAGTATCTTTATTAAGATCATGATTTTTAATGCCTAACAAAGTTATGAAGATGTACAGGTTTCCTTTGATGATGACTGAGAGATCAGATATGAAGGGGGAGGGATAGCTCAGTGTTTTGAGCATTGGCCTGCTAAACCCTGGGTTGTGAGTTCAATCCTTGAGGGGGTCATTTAGGGATCTGGGGCAAAATCAGTACTTAGTCCTGCTAGTGAAGGCAGGGGGCTGGACTCGATGACCTTTCAAGGTCCCTTCCAGTTTAGGAGATAGGCATATCTCCATTAATTTTAATTTAATTCAAGTGATCATTTGGGGTGATATGGTGTTTTTGTCTTAAATTATTTTTCCGTGTTAGTTCATTCAAGAGTGTAGTGATTGTCGGGTTTCATAGTTTTTATTGGGACATTGAGTGCACTGGATGAGATACACCACATGTTGTGATTGGCATGTGTAGGATCCATGAACATTCAAAGCTGTATTATGGGGGGTGTTGTTCAGTGTAGTGGTGGAGATGTGTCTGCAGGTTATGCATCTGTTATGGCAGAGTCTGATGCTGCTTTGAGTTTCTGGGTCTTGGTCTGTGTGAAGCTTGCCACTGCTGCTGATCTTGGTGAGGTTGGGGGGGTTGTTTGAAGGCCAGAAGAGGGGGTTCAGGAAAGATTTCTTTCAGGATGTGGCCCCCATCTTTCAGGATGTGGCCCCAATATGGGTAGTCATTGTTTAATGATTCCCCATATAAGTTTCAGTGTGGGGAAAGAGAGGTTGTTTTTTCTGTGTTGAAGTAGGTTTTTTCAGGGAATTTGGGTGGCTTGTATTTAGACTTCTAGTATTTGTATACAAGCACCTATACAGTTTGTCAGTATTTAGTTTTCTGCCTTCACATGATATAATTGAATGGGACTTTTTTTCGTTTGACTGTTTCTCTTCAGTTACTACCTCGACTTGATCAACTTCTGTCCTTTCCTCTTTACTAGAATTTAGAGTATCCCTGTAACGATGCGGTTCTGGCGGGACCCAACTGAGAGTGCCAATTCAGAACAAATTGCTTAAACAGGGCAGTTACAGCCCAAGGCTGGGGTTTTTCCACCTCTAAGGCAAATCAAACCAGCCAGACTAAGAGGACTTTGGTCTCACCCCACTGGCTAACCACAAGTCTCACAAGCAATTTCCTTAGACACTCCAGTTTCCCAGTATCACCACCAGTGCCACTCGTTATGGGGACAAATGGTTATGAAAACCAATACCCCAATAAAAGAAAAAAGGTTCTCCTGATCCCAAAGGACCAAGCCCCAGACCCAGGTCAATATACAAATCAGATCTTACCCACAAATCACGCTGTTGCCAATCCTTTAAAATCTAAAATCTAAAGGTTTATTCATAAAAGGAAAAAGATAGAGATGAGAGTTAGAATTGGTTAAATGGAATCAATTACATACAGGAATGGCAAAGTTCTTGGTTCAGGCTTGCAGCAGAGATAGAATAAACTGCAGGTTCAAATCAAGCCTCTGGAATACATCCCCAGCTGGGATGGGTCCTCAGTCCTTTGTTCAAAACTTCATCTTGTAGCAAAGTCCCTCCAGAGGTATGAAGCAGGATTGAAGACCAGATGGAGACGAGGCATCAGCCTTTTATAGTCTTTTCCAGGTGTAAGGACACCTCTTTGTTCTTACTGTGGAAAATTACAGCAAAATGGAGTCTGGAGTCACATGGGCCAGTTCCTGCATTCTTTGCTGAGTCTCAAGGCATATTTGCCTTCTCTCAATGGGTCAATTGTATAGCTGATGGTCCTTAATGGGCCATCAAGCAGGCCAGGCAGAGCTAACACCAGTTTGTCTGGGATGTCACCCAGAAGCATAGCATAAGTTTGAAATACAGACAGTATAGAGCCAATATTCATAACTTCAACTACAAAATTGATACACACATATAGACAGCATAATCATAACCAGTAAACCATAACCTTGTCTTAGACACCTCATTTGACCCCCTTTATACAAGATTTGGTGCCACTACAGGACCTTGGTTGCAACAATGATCTATATGGTCCCAGATTATATCAATAACATCACAATCCCCTTTAATAAATCCTGTCCTAATGGATGTCTCTGTCCTGTGTGCTCCTCCACATCTGTCAGCTTTCCCCCAGCCCTTAGGGCACGTCTACACTGGCAGAGTTACAGCGCCGGCAGGTACAGCGCCGCTCAGAGAGCACTGAAGGGAAACCGCTGTTGTGTGTTCACAATGCCAGCTGTCTGCACAATAGCGTGTTCACACTTGCAGCACTTGCAGTGGTATTCGGAGCGGTGCATTCTCGGCAGCTATTCCACAGAGCATCTCTTCCTCTTCTGCTGCTAAGAGTTGTGGGAAGGCAGAGGGGGTCGCGGGGCATCCTGGGTCCTGTCCCAGTGACTTGTGATGCATTGCTTCGCATCCCAGCAATCCCTGTGCTTCCATCCGCATTTGGCTCCAACTTTCAACGGTTTGTGTACTGCACGCCTTGTCTCTTCCGGCTGCAGGAATGGATCCTGCACTGTTGACCAATATGCTGCTCGCTCTCACTAACACGTCACTAGTGGCAGTGGAGTCATTCCTTAAACTACAAAGGCAAGAGGAGAGCGACATTGATCTTGCCATGCGTAGTAGCTATGACATGAGCTTGCTTGTGGCATTCACAGAAGAGCTGACCACAGTGGAACGCTGCTGTTGGACTTGGGAAACAAGCACTGACTGGTGGGATCACATTGTCATGCACGTCTGGGATGACGAGCAATGGCTGCAGAACTTTCGGATGAGGAAAGCCACATTCATGGGACTGTGATGAACTTGCCCCAGCCCTGCAGCGCAAGGACACAAGAATGAGAGCTGCCCTGCCATTGGAGAAGCGCATGGTGATTGCACTGTGGAAGCTGGCTACTCCAGACTGCTACCGATTGCTCGCTAACCAGTTCGGAGTGGGAAAGTCGACCATTGGATTCCTGTTGACAGAAGTGTGCAGGGCCATTAATCGCATCCTGCTCCAAAAGACCGTGACTCTGGGCAACGTGTGTGACATTGTGGATAGCTTTGCACAAATGGACTTCCCTAACTGCGGAGGGGTAATAGATGGCATGCACATTCCAATTCTGGCACCAGACCACCTAGCCACCGAGTACATTAATTGGAAGGGGTATTTCTCTATGGTTCTCCAGTTGCTTGTGGATCACCATGGGCGTTTCACAGACCTTAACACAGGTTGGTCTGGAAAGGTGCATGACGCACGCATCTTTCGGAACACTGGCCTGTTCAGGAAGCTGCAAGCAGGGACTTTCTTCCCGGACCAGAAGATCACGTAGGGGAAGTCAAAATGCCCATTGTGATCCTGGGAGATCCCGCCTACCCCCTTAATGCCGTGGCTTATGAAGCCATACACGGGGCACCTTGACAGCAGCAAGGAGCAGTTTAACAACAGGCTGAGCAAGTGCAGGATAACTGAGTGTGCTTTTGGCCGTTTAAAGGCCCGCTGGTGCTGCCTATATGGGAGGCTGGACCTGGCCGATGACAGTATACCTATGCTTATAGCCACATGCTGTAAGCTCCATAATATTTGTGAAGGGAAGGGTGAAAGCTTTACTCAGGGCTGGACTGCTGAGGCTCAGCGCCTGGAGGCTGAATTTGAACAGCCAGAGACCGGGGCTATTAGAGGGGCACAGCGCGGGACCATAAGGATCAGGGATGCCTTGAAGCATCAATTTGAATCTGAAAGCCACTAATATTTGTTGCTGTGCTTGGGAGTGTTGTGTTTGTAATGCTAGGTAATTGTGATTGGTGCAGACGATGCACTAATAAGGTTTAAGAAAATTGCCTGTTGCTTTGCAGGGCTCTGTTTGCTTTCAATTAATAGAATAAAGATGGCTTTCAAACCAAAACAATTATTTTATTAAAAAAACAACAACTGGAGGAGAGAGACAAACAAAAAAACACAGCAGCACTGCGGGGGGTGGAGAAAGGGAGGGTCCCAGGAGGCGGTGGGGTCCCAGGACTGTTAAAGATTTGTGTATGTCCGGGGATCATATCCAACCTTCTGCTTTTGGAGTACATTGCAGCATGTACTATACTTCAGCAGGGCCAAGCTGCAGAGGGATGGGTGTTGAGTGCAGTGGGTAGTGGGAGTCCGCAGCACTGGACTGTGAGGGGGGAGGAGTGGAATGCAGCGGGTATAGACTGGAGCCAGGAGGTTGATAAGAGTGTGTTGGTGGTGTCTGGGGGAGCTCATGGGAAAGAGTTTTGCAGCTGCAAGGGGGGGGGGGCGGAGCTGCTCAGTTTGCAGTGCTAGTAGCACCTGGAGCGTGTCCACTTGGCCTCCATAACGTTTAAGAGTCGCTCCATGGCTTCATTCTGGCATGCTATGTTCTCCTTTCGGTCCCTCTTCTCGCTGTCCCGCCACTCCTTCAATTCCTGTTTCTCAGCAGCGGAGTGCATCATAACCTCACACAGAAAGTTCTCTTTAGTTCTTCTTGGCCGCTTTCTAATTCTGCACAGCCGTTCAGCCGCCGATAACAGAGGGAGGGTGGGCTCTCAAGGTCATCTCTGTGAAGCCAAAGTGCAAAATTTTACAGAAGCAGTATTGTTTGCAACACACAGACCATTGATTCAGTGATTTAAAACACAGCCACTATTCACATACCTGTCACTAACTGGCTGACCTCAGGCAAGCACCCGTGAGCCACGAGATCCCCACAATGGTGAGTAACCGCAGGAGTAGGGGAAATCAGTATTCCAGGACCGTACTGTACACTGGGCATGGGGCTCTTGGGGAGAGCCAGCACTGTAGGGGGGCCTTATAATCATTCCTGTCCCCACATTTTCCGCAGGCTGTGTTCATTATGGAAGTTCTCTCGCTGCTGAGGGTGAGCATGGAATCAAGGGAGGGTCTTCTCCAAGACTGCAGCTTCGCCCTGGCCCCCATGCAGCTCACCTGTGTGCAGCAATGGTCCTCCCCCCACCCCCTATGACAGCACAGTGGTGCAGGAAAGTTATCCTTAATGGGGCAAGAAACAAAACAGCTCTGCCAAAGAACCTGCGGCAGCGGATTGCCCAGTATCTCCATGAGAGTTTTGTGGAGATCTGAGGGAGATTCCTGGGAAGGGAGGGAGTCAATCAACACCCAGTTCCGCCGCTCAGACTAGGTGCATCACACAGACACAAGCCTGCTTTCTGCAACCCTCCTGCCCCCAACAACTCGCTTCAGTGATTCCCAAAATTAGATCCACTTACCAGGGGCCTCCTCTCCTGTTTGCGCTTCCCCACGCTCTGACAGCTGTGACTGGCTAGGCTCCTCCAGGGTAGAGAAGAGCTCCCGCCTGCCTGCATCTCTGACTGCTGGGTCCCCCTCCCCCTCCACATCCTGTCCAAGATTTCCTCCTCCTGGCTCAGTCCACTCTCAACTGGCACACGAGCCACCAAAGTATCCACAGTAGCCTTCGCAGTGGAGGTGGGGTCGCCACCAAGTATCGCGTCCAGCTCTTTGTAGAACCGGCAGCTCCTGGGTGCAGACCGGAGCAGCGGTTTGCCTCCTGTGCCCTGTGGTTGGCGTTCCGCAGCTCCTTCACTATAACCCTACACTGCAATGTGTCCTGGTCATGGCCCCTTTCTGTCATGCAGCGTGAAATCTGTCCATAGGTATCATAATTCCTACGGCTGGAGCGCAGCTGGGAGTGGACGGCCTCCTCTCCCCAAATGCTGATGAGGTCCAGATGGATGGATGATGGGATGGATCACTTCATGACCCCCTCATTCTGTTCATCCCTTCTGAAGCATCTGGCCACTGGCAGAAGACAGGATACTGAGCTAGAGAGACCATTGATCTGACCTAGTCTGGCCATTCCTATGTTCTTATGTTAGATCCCCTTCTTACAGTCTTTTCAAAGACAGGCCCCCTACAGCAGTGGTACCCAGACATGCAGCTAAGTGCTGTGATGCCGGCCGGGGAGCAGTGCAGAGCTGCAGGGGGATGGACTGTGAGGCCTGCATAGGGGGGCTGCTGAGGTCAGGGAGCAGAGGGGATCTTGTTAGTGTGAATGGTCTTTCTAGTAGTGTTGTGATTAGCCTCGGTGCCCCATTGACTGCTATGCGCAGCGGGGTGACTGACTGGTCTGGACATTGCCCTCTGCCCTGACACAGACACAGCTCTCAGCGTTTCAGCTGTACATGCCAGTTCGTGTGCTACTCAGGAGCACGGAACGGCTGCAGTTTCCAGTCTTGACTCTTTCCTCCAGACTGCTCCAGGTCACACTTAAATGCTGCTTCTGTCAGAGCCAGAGGGGACCTGGGGATTTTATTACACAGTGCCCTTTGACTCACCCCCACAACCTTGCTGTCTCCATTAATCCCAGCATCTGGCTCGTTGGCCAGCAGCCCTGCATTGGCGGGAGGGGTGTGTGTGCGTGCACTCTTCAGAGTCTGCGTGACCACCTGGCCCTATGTTGGGGGCTTCGGGGAGTGGGGGGGTGTTGCCTGCCCAATGATTGTGTGACTACCTGGCCCCATGTTGGGGGTTTGCACGGGGGGGCTGCCCAATGGATCTGTGACCACTGGGCCCTGCGTTGGGGGTTTGTGCGCTGCCCAGTGGCTGTGTGACCACGAGGCCCTGTGTTGGGGCTTGGGGAGGGGCTGACAGGTACTGTGCAATGGTGGAGGGATGGATCCGGTTTGTGCATAGAAGCATTTGTAAGTTGTACAGGGAGGGGCTCCAGCATGTCCCATGCTCTAGAGAGCCAGTCTCTGCCGTGGGCGGGGCAGGGAGAGAGCCAGGTGCCATGCCAGGGCAGGGCTGGGGCCACACTGGGAAACACCTGCAGGGAGAGGAGCCGACTTAGGCAAAGAGGCAAACTAGGTGGGAAGCAATGGCACAATCTCCTTACTGAGCCAGGCCTGGGCAACCCCCAGGAAGTGACCACGTCAAGCCAGCGTCCCCCAGTTGAACATCTTCCATTCGCTGGCTGGGCTTCCAGTTCCACCCAGGTCAGTCCTCGCAGATGCTGCTCTGGGCAAAGGAGACTTGTCAGGAGATGTAAGAATTCGGTGTTACTGCAAGAAAATCAATTTCTGCCCATTCAGGCGGCTGGAGCTGGCAAAGGAGAAGTGCAGCTTGAGCTCTAACTTGTTGGACAAAGTGAGAGCGAGACCAGCAGATGGGAGGCGGGATTGGCAGGCGGCGAGTGTATGCAAGTGGTGAGCCACCTGGCCCCTGTGCTGATGGTCTTCCCCGGCTCCCGCCGTGTTCCAGGCCCGGTACAGCCTTTGCAGTGACTCTCGTGCAAGCTTCTCCCCACGTCATTGCCCCTGCCCCGCCCTGAAGGGGCCCTCCTCTGGGGGGAGAGGGAACTTGTTCCCATAACCTGTTCGCCCTGCTGGGGCTGGTCAGGCAGGGCCCATGCAGGCCAGCTGTGCTGTGGCTCTCTGCTATGCAAACCCCTGCCTGCCCGATGGGAGCTGGTCTCAGACCCACCATCATTTCTTATGGCCACTGATAGCAACAGCTTCCCCTTCCTGCTGCCAGGGGCCAGGGCTGAACTGAGCCACGCAGCCACATTCTCCCTGCAGTGTATCTGTCTGTGTGACTTCCTCTCCTGTGTTGCCATGTGTGATGAGCTGCCCTGATCGCTGCGTCCTCAGTCCCTCTCCTCTCATGCTGCCGCTGTGCTGGGAGAGCCTGTCCATGGGGCCTGCAAATGCAAATGGTTTAATTACGTAGCAATTCAAATACCAGCAGCTAGGAGAACAAGGCGTGCCGGTGCCTTGGCTGGCCTGGCTGGCACAGGGGAGACATCCATCCAGACAGACCTGACGAGGAGAAGGGGGAGAGAGGTATTCAGCTGAGAATTGACAGTAAATCAAGTCAGTGAAACAGCGAGATCCTGGGGAGGTTTTCCAGCCTGCAGGAGGTGCAGAGGAGACGGCTTTTCCGCCACTCGCAGACAGGCTGTGTGGGGTGGAGAGAGCAGATGCACAAGGCTGGCTACAGCCTCCCAGGGAGGGTTTACTAATCAGAGCAGGAACTGTAGGTGCCTGGGGAGGTGGGTGCAGCTGTGGAGAGGGGGTTGCACTGTTTTGTACAGGGGAGCAGCCTGTGTCAAAGCCTGATTTTTGGGCTTCAAGAGACCAGAAAGCAATAGCGATGAGAGGGAGGCCTAGGTGAGCACTGCTGCACTGGACAGTCATGGTTGCGGTTTCTGTGGTTGCTGCTGCCCGCTGGCCATAGGCACAGCTCAGATACAGTGGAACGTGGGGACTCCTGAAGGACTTAGAACAGCAGGATTCTTGGCTCAAAGATGGATCTTCCTCGATGGATGCCAATATAGCAACAGAGGCATCCTAGGGAGGTGTGCCAGGCACCCCTAGGCCTGGGGCAGTGGGCAGGAGAGGAGCTAGCAACAGCATCTATGGAGCGAGGTGCGAGGTTGGTTCGCATGCCGGGGCCAGCATGAAACCCAGATGGTGCTGCTGTGAGGGGTGACTGGGAGGTGGGAGAAGACAGAGTTGGGGCAGGGGGAGGACAGGCACTTTGCAGAGCTGGGGGAGGCAGCGGAGATAATGCAGAGGGCAGGGCAGAGAAGGGAGTTGAGAGGGAGGAGGCTGCTGCAAACAGTACAGTGATTTCATTTTAGCTTCTGGCTACAGCCCCCGTCCCTTTGCTTGGGGCTGGGCTTTCTCCCCGCAGCACCCTGGGGTGTCACTGTCCTGCCCCCAGCACTCATCACCTCATGTCATTATAGCACATCCCTGGAGAAGCTGAAAGAGCAAACGCCTGCCAGGAAATGCCACTGCCTTCCCTGTGAGTGCTGCCTCTGTCCTCCCACCTGGCCAGGAGACAGCTGCCTTCAGCGGGGACGGTTCCTGGCCAGCTCCCCCCTTTTCGTGCACAGTGCTGTGTTGCAGAGAGGCCTGCTGTTTGCAGCCTCTGTCGAATAACATTAATAAATAGCATTAATTAACTAGCGGGAAGATGAAAGAATCTAGTAAGAAGCAGCATTAACGCAGTGTAATCTTGACTCATGCCCGCACCCATTTCTTCAACCATGAGCTGAGTGTGACCAAAGAAAAGCCAGTTGCTGTGACTCTCATCAGTGGCAGCATGTTCAAGTGGAAGCTGATTTAAGTGCTCTCCTCTCATAGGCTCTGTGTCTGTTCCCCCGCTCCACATATTCCCCAGTCCCCTCGCGCTTTCTCATCCGGTTTCTCATCATAGAGCAGTGGGGAGAGGCCGTCTTCTCCAAGCGTAATGTTACTTCAGCCTCAATGAAAACAATGGAAGTTGGTGGCCATTTTTATTAAGGGCAGCCAGCCTCCCCTCTGCCTGCAAAAACTACAGGAAAAGGTGGCCATATTGACTGAGGGAAGGCTCTGGCATTAGTTCCATCAGAGGTGATGGGCAATGGCAGCTATTGTGAATACAGGCAAAAATTCACAACATAGTTGCAAAAGATCATGAGATCTGAGTAGCGTGAGTTGGTGACTGGTGCTAGCATAGTGAGGAGGCAGGTGGCACTAGCGTATAGCCCTGCTCTGCACAGGGAAAAGAAATGCCCCTCCATTCAGGGGAATGTCTGGAGGAGTCCAAGTCCTGCTATTTCAGCAGTCTGGGGAGTGGGGAAACAAACCTACTAAACACCCTCTGGCCTAAGGGAAGGGGCACCGAGCTGGAATCCAGCTCTTGGACTGACTGTGGTTGTTAATATTTCTATGCACTTCATAACCCTTATTATTAGGCAAGGGTTATGAAGTCAGAAAAGTGGCATCTCCCATTTTACAGACACTCTTTTGGCTGCAGTGGGAATAGAACCTAGGACTTGGCTATCCAGAGCCTAGCTTCAGTCGTGCTACCTTTCTAAAAGGTTGCCCATTCCATGAGCAGAGCTAGACTGTCTGTAATTACTACACTAACGACGAGATAGCACTCCTCCCAGAGCGTGACCCGAACCCAGGCCCTAATACTCAGTATCTGGCATATAGATGTGTAATCCGTTAGCAAAATGTGCCTGATTCCCATAGAGGATAATTGGTACAGAGTTTTGCTGTGCATGGATCAGAAGGACATGAATGATGAGAAAAACAGGATGAGTTCATGTAACGCCTTGTATTGCTTGTTTGGACATTTCCTAGACACAACTAAATCCACACACTGTGTATTGAAAACTAAAGTTTATATGCAAATTATTTGCAATATGCAACGTTATCATTTTGTGTAACATTTGCACAACAGCTAGTGAATCTCCATCATTTTTATTTCCCCAGATAGGTGCCAAGCCTGGACAAGTTGCCCCTGTTGGTGGCCGCTGCTGGCCAGTGTATGCTGGGCCAAGGGAGCCAGGTGAGAGCTAGGCAGAGAAAGGATGAGCCACAGACATCCTGTGCCCAGGGTGAGGGGCTGTAGCCCGTGGCCTGGGGGCTGCGGAGAATCATCACTCAAGGGAGCAAATTCAGCTTGGAAATTAGGACAAACTTTTTATTTCTTTAAGCTTCATATACATTTTCCCTGAGAGACTCTCAGTGGCATCTGCAGGCTGATCAGAAAAATATTTGGAGTGCTTCTTACCCTGGAGCTCAGCAACTCACAGAGCAGGCTCAGAATTACTATCCCCACTTTATAGATGGGGAAACTGAGGCACAGAGTGGCCCAAGTGAGTCCACATCTTTCCTTAAATGTAGCGCCCAGAACTGGACACAATACTCCAGTTGAGGCCGAATCAGTGCGGAGTAGAACGGAAGAATTACTTCTCTTGTCTTGCTTACAACACTCCTGCTAATACATCCCAGAATGATGTTTGCTTTTTTTTTGCAACAGCGTTACACTGTTGACTCATATTCAGCTTGTGATCCATGATGACCCCCCAGATCCCTTTCCACAGTACTCCTTCCTAGGCAGTCATTTCCCATTTTGTATGTGTGCAACTGACTGTTCCTTCCTAAGTGGAGTACTTTGCATTTGTCCTTATTGAATTTCATCCTATTTACTTCAGACCATTTCTCCAGTTTGTCCAGATCATTTTGAATTTTAATCCTATCCTCCAAAGCACTTGCAACCCCTCCCAGTTTGGTATAATCGGCAAACTTTATAAGTGTACTCTCTATACCATTATCTAAATCACTGATGAAGATATTGAATAGAACCGGACCCAAAACTGATCCCTGTTGGACCCCACTCGTTATGTCCTTCCAGCATGACTGTGAACCACTACTAACTACTGTCTGGGAACGATTTTCCAACCAGTTATGCACTCACCTTCTAGTACAGAGGTAGGCAACCTATGGCATGCATGCCAAAGGCGGCACGCGAGCAGATTTTCAGTGGCACTCACACTGCCCGGGTTCTGGCCACCGGTCTGGGGGACTCTGCATTTTAATTTAATTTTAAATGAAGCTTCTTAAACATTTTAAAAACCTTATTTACTTTACATACAACAATAGTTTAGTTATATATTATAGACTTATAGAAAGAGACCTTCTAAAAACGTTAAAATGTATGACTGGCACGCGTAACCTTAAATTAGAGTGAATAAATGAAGACTCGGCACACCACTTCTGAAAGGTTGCCGACCCCTGTTCTAGTAGCTCCATCTAGGTTGCATTTCCCTAGTTTGTTTATGAAAAGGTCATGCGAGACATATCAAAAGCCTTGCTAAAGTCAAGATATACCCAGGGGTGAAAGTAACTGAGGACACTTATCAGTACGGGGAGTGGCTCTGGTCCCCGGAAGGGGCGGGGCCTCGGGCAGAAGGGGCAGGGCTGGGGGTCATCATTCCCCAGTCAGCCCTTGGCCCACACTGCCCGGGGCTCCCGTGTTGATTGAAAGGGCCCAGAGCTCCAGGGCAGCTGGTCCCTATTTTAGACTCTGATCCTACCTCATTTTCACTGGCATTCACTATGTTAGACGTGCAATCGCCACCAACCTTCTTGGTGAAAACCTGGTTAAATGAGGGCAGTCTTTTGCCATACTTCCTATTTTTCCTACGCAGTGGGATAGTTTGCTCTTGTGCCCTTAATAAAGTCTCTTTGAAAAACTAACAACTGTCTTCAGTTGTTTTTCCCCTTAGACTTGCTTCCCTGGGATCTTACCTACCTGCCTTCCACGCCTTCCTCATTCACACCTCATACATTCAACAGGGCAATCGATTACAAAGTGGGGGGAAGATCTTATTCTACTTCTAGCAAAAAGACATTTTTATTTTACCATCATTATACTACCTCAGGGGCCTGCTATAACATATTACCAAGGTTCAATACAAAGTCATATAAAAGTTATACAAAAATGCATAATGAAGAGATTTATCTACAACTGCATTGATTGACTGCTGTGTGCAGTAATATAGTGACCCCTGGGTCTTTGAATGAGGCTTTATGCTGGGGGGGGGATGAGGGGGCGAGTGGCAAGTCAGAGGCGAGCGGGTGGGCAAGCGGCAAATGAGCAAAGAGGTGAGCAGTGAACCAGCGGGGGTTCTAGGGGCGGGCATGGGGGTTTCTGGTAATTACAAAAAGTACAAATGATTTCTTTCAACGGAACAGGTGTTTTTCATTTTTCCATGATTTATAAAAAAAAAATTAAAAATTGTTTGCTTTAATTGAAAAATTCTTAATAAAGTATCACACACACACACCCCAAACCTTCCTTTTCGGCCCATACCTGTTTCGGCGGGGCGGCACTGGGGAAGGAGGGTTTGTTTCCGCGGGGCGGGCGGCGCTGGGTGGGGTGTTGTGTTTCGGGGGGAATGGGGGAGGTTTCGAAGGCGCTGGTTTTTTTTTTCGGCACTCAGCTGTTTTCTTTGGAGTAATATGGCCCTCGCCGCTTTACGAGTTGTGCAGGCCTGCCTTAGAATCATGAACTCCACCATTTCATGATCACTTTCACCCAAGTTGCCTTCCACTTTCAAATTCTCAACCAGTTCCTCCCTATTTGTCAAAATCAAATCTAGAACAGCCTCCCCCAAGTAGCTTTCTTCACCTTCTGAAATAAAAAGTTGTCTCCAATATATTCCAAGAACTTGCTGGATAATCTGTGCCCTGCTGTGTTATTTTCCCAACAGATGTCTGAGTAGTTGAAGTCCCTCATCACCACCAAGTCCTGAGCTTTGGATGGTTTTGTTAGCTGCTTAAAAAAAGCCTCATCCACCTCTTCTTCCTGGTTTGGTGGTCTGTAGTAGACCCCTACCATGACGTCACCCTCATTTTTTACTCCTTTTATCCTTACTGAGAGACTTGCAACAAGTCTATCTCTTATTTCTATCTCAACCTCAGTCCAAGTGTATACATTTTTAACACCTCCTCCCCTTTTTTCCTGCCTATCCTTCCCGAGTAAGCTGTACCCATCTATACCAAATATTCCAATCATGCATATTATCCCACCAAGTCTCTGTGATGCCAGCTATGTCATAGTTGTATTTATTAACTAGCATTTCAAGTTCTTCCTGCTTATTCCCCATACTTGTCACATTAGTATACAGACATCTAAGATACTGATTTGATTTCCCCCCCCCCCCATTCTGTCTTATCTCTCCCTTATTTTTGCTCTAACAGCCCAGGCTCCCCCCAAGATTCCAACCCTTCTCCCCAGTCTCCATATTTTTGACTTACCTGTGGGCTTTGTCACCTGCCCCCGTTGCACCTAGTTTAAAGCCCTCCTCACTAGATTAGCCAGTCTGTAGCCAAATATGCTCTTTTCCTTCCTCAGTAGGTGGACCCCATCTCTGTTTATCAGTCCTTCTTCCTTCCCGTGGTCAAGGAAGACGAAGCCCTCCTGGTGACACCATCCTCACAGCCAGGCATTCACCTCCAGGATGGATCTGTGTCTGCCTGGGCCCCTATCCTTGACTGGAATGACTTGTCTAGGTCAGATGCCAACTTTGCAAAGGCGGTTCTGCACTCATTGTATAAGCAGACTCTGAGCCCTACCTCATCCTGGGGAAAAACGGCTTCTTACCTGTACTGTAATTGTTGTTCTTCCTCATGTAGGCAAAGATGTTTATCCCCCCCCCCCCACCACACACACACTCCCCTCTGCATTGGAGTTTCTAGTTTTGGATTTTGCTACAAAGGAACTGGTGGAGGGGGGTCAGGGTGGCTCCGCCCTTAAATAGCCTTGGGACATGCTATGAGGGCCAGAGAGCAGGTGTGCCACCCTGACAAGTACTGCTAAGCAAAATTCTCTGGCTTCGGCACACTGGGCATGTGCTTGCACCTGAATGGAATATATGTCTGCACCCACACACTGTTACAGTACCAGTAAGTAAGCATTCGCCCCCCTCCCCAAAGGTCTCAAGGCGAAACTTGGACAGAACTGGCCTGGAATTCATGGATCTAAAGTTCACCAAAGAATCTAAAGTTCACCGTTCGCCCCCCTCCCCAAAGTTCACCATTATGTGCCTTCGAAGTAAATAAGAAAACTCTTAAATGAATGGTGCCCTTCAAATTCTGCAAGGCAGGGATCTTAATGCGGGGTGAAACACTCAGTTAGCTGGGCCCATGTAGAAGTCTGGACTGCAGCTTTCAGGCCAAATCCAGTGGGCTGCATAGAATACCAGGCGTCCAGGATGGAAAACATGGAAGTATTTTTCAGAGATTGCAAGTCTTTCTTGTTGATCAGGTGTTGCAGCTGGTGCTGTTGTAGAGATGGCGGAAACATACAAAACACACAGACAAATCTGATCGGATTCAGCACCAGCAGGGCCCAAATCCATAAACTGTTTTAAAAGATTTTTATAATCCAGTCAGGCACAAATGAAGTAGCAAGGTAACCAAAATGATCATGAGCACAGGCTAGGAAAGGCTGGGTCCTGCTGAGAGGAAATAAGGGGCTGGTGTAGGGATGGGTCAGGGTAGACTCTTTGCTTCACTGATGGTTGAGCTCAGTGATCCAAAGGTTCCTTCCAGAACTAATGGGGCATTTCTCATTCCCCTATGTAGGGGACAGCAGGCGCTCATCCTCTTTCTTACCACTGGAGGGGGTACCAGCCCTGTCTGAAAACTGTCCATCTGGGTATGTTGTGCTACGGGGCAAGGGGAAATAGAGGCAGCAGAATTAGGACTCCAGTGTTAGCTAAACGGTGGCTGGGATGCTGGTTCTTGTGGACAGATCCTCACATGCTCCATTAGCCATTCTCTGTCCTAGGAAGTGAGAGAGCTGTAGTTACTTCAGGTGCATGACACTTGCACAACTTCCCTCTGATATCCCTCCTGCGGGCCGCTGGAGCCAGAGTCTGGGATGGGATTTCCTTGCTGCTCGGGCTCCGAAGGCTGATGCACGAGAGGAGCAGAAGCACTTGTCCCTGCAGGTGTGTATGCAGGGTACCGGAGAGCAGCCGCACTCAGTGACAGCGCCCAGCAGGGCAGCGAGGCAGAGCAGCGGGTGGCTCTTCAGGGTGACCTTTAATAAAAGCTGGAGACAAGAGGTCAGTGGAAAACCAGCCCCTTCTGCAGACACCGCTGTTCCTGCTAGAGCCATGGCCCAAGGGCTCCATGTGGTGAGACGTATGAAACCTGCCTGTTCACCAGCTGCTCTTGGAGAGGTGCCAGTCCCCACCCTTGGTGGCAAGACAACATAAGGCAAATGGGTGACAAGTGAGTCTGGATCCAAGAAGGCAGGTGGTGGGTTGAGAGATGTGTGACGTGGCTGGATGGGGGGGACTGGTGAACACAAAGGAGGAGGGTGTTTGTCTTGCAAGAAGTAAATTTGAACCCAGGGTGAATTCTTGTGCTGGCAGAACTGGCTTCATGCTCTCAGCTCCTGCCCAGTTCTCCGAGCTGGGCTGGGGCTTTCAGGATACAGATCCATGGTGGCCTTCAAGAGTCCCATTTGCTCCAGTCTCTTGGCTAATGGCTGGAGGCTGTGCCAATGCCAACATCTGCGTGCAGGAAAGAAGAAATCCAGACGGGAAGAGGCAAAAAGCAGTCAGCCAGGAGGTAGGAACTCTGCTCTAAGAAGCCTTTTTATCAGGCGAAACAGGACCTTATCGAGGTATAAGTGTCCAAGTATCTTAACAAACAGCCTCAAAGTCAGCATCTCACCAGAATGCTCCACTGTTCACATAAATACTTTTAATTACTTTCTGCTCCCACATCCCATATGTTCTTGGGGACATCAGCAGAGTCAAGAAGTGTGGAGGAGGAATAGCTAGTGATCAGTGGTGCATCTGCTGTTAGGTACCACTCCGTGCTGTTCACACATCAACCCTTGGACTGCTGTTGGGCCTCCTGTCATATGGACAGCTGGGCATAGAGTTTTCCTGAGTCTGTGCTCAGCAGGAATAAGTGGATCCTTTCCCATAAACTCCCATCAGCCTGTTTCTGTTCCATACAGGGGCTGCACACAACCTCCTTGCTCTTGTAACACTAGTGAACAGTGTGACATTTTCAAGGTTACAGCTTAATTGAAACAAGATGTCCAGGAATCTGGAGATGGAGTGAAAGTAAAATGGGCCAGGGGGTGCTGGACTTTAGGAAGCAGGAGGCAGCGAATGGAGGTCTGTTTGGGAGCGTATGGGGGGGGGGGTAGATGTGGAGGAGAAAGAGGGAACAGGTATAGACCTGTTTAGTAATGAGGGATTCTGGCCTTGCAGACGCCAGTGGCAGGGAAGAGTAGTGCAAGAAGCAGTGCAATGATTCCAGCCGAGAGTGGAGCTAGTGCCATCACTGGAACTGCCACAAGGATTCTCAGTGCAGGAATGTTCGTGTCTGCGGTTACACCCCGTACAGGGAACAAGGATGGCCAGGGGCCCTGGCTCTATGTTAGGCAGGCATACAAAGCCAGGGTAACAATATGCTAAGAGAGAAGGCAGCACTGCAATGCTCCGGTCTCTGTCGTGGACCAGGCAAAAGGGGCCAAGTGACCCCAAATCATGTTTGCACTAACTCGCAGGGATCTCTAAACAGTAGATCCCTGCCCTTCTGAGTCATGTGAATCATCAGGTATGTGCTGGACATCTGCTGCAGCCCAACAGGGCTCATGAAAGAGTGTCCAGCTCCATCCTCCTCACCCAGGAAGAAGAAAAGTGGTAGGTGGAACGACCTGAGAATGTCAGAAAAACAGGGACTGTTGGTGACAGCAGCCACATGCATTGGCCTGAGGTAGCCGCTGCAGAGTGGGGGGGCTGGGGTACGAGAGAGACTCCCTCCCTCATGGCCGAGCACCTTCCTTGCCAAGCACCCCCTTCTGCAGCGTGCCAGGAAGGGCTAGTGCCTTTGTGCCGTGGGTGACAGCTGCAAGCTGCTTTCTGAGGTTTCCGCTCTAGCTCCAGCAGTTTGTGAGCAGCGGCTTAAGGCTCCGTGCAGCCCTGACGTGGCAAAAGGCAGGCCGGGGATCAGGAATGCTTCCCTTCTAGGCCTGGCTTGTTCCCCCTGCCCCCCTGGGCTCCTCAGTCTCATGGGACTTTTTGCTACACTTCCGGGGCTGAACAAAGCAAGTTCCAGAACTCAGGCAAGTATCATTTTAGTTCCTTGCATGATTCTGGGGGCAGCCCCATTGCAGCTGGACGGAGGGGGACTGGATCTCTGGGCTGACATGATGCCTCTCGCTAAACAGCCCCACATCAGACTGGCTCTTCCTTGTTGCCACCATCACACTGCAAGCTCATAGCTAATGCACTGTCCCCATGCCCAAGGTCTCAGAGCCGTTCCTGCTCCTGGTTTGCCCTCCTATTGGCTAGTTGGGTTTTTGGATAACTTCCCCAAACCTAACTTCTATGCTGTCATTATTGGGGCTCGCAGCCCTCCCACCCAGACCCCCACTAACATGAACGATGTGGTTCTATAAAAAGCCCAGCGCTGAGCTCCCTGCGGTGTGAGGCTGCGAGTCCCTCCATCAGACACAGGTCACCGATAGCCCACAGGCCAGGCTGGGTGGCACTGTTGGCCTGTGCAGCATCTGCTGCCTGTCTGTAAGGCAGAGGTCCCCAAACTGTGGGGCGCACCCCATAGGGGGGCACAGAGGAACATTCGGGAGGCACGGGTGGGGCCTGGGCTAGCCCCATGTGAGGCAGGGAGGGAGCGCCACCCAGACTGTTCCTGGCCCTGGCTACAGGGTGGGGGCATGGACAGGGGTAAGGGGGGTGTGAGGTAAAAAGTTTGGGGACCACTGCTGTATGGACTATGAGGCCCTGCAGCAGCCACCTCATCTCCAAGGTCGGCAGGTTGGGGCACCGGCTGGTGCCAGCGGCAGGTGAACTAGAGGTCCTTGAAGTATCCAGCCCCCTGACAGTGAGCAGAGCGGTAGGACTGTCCCCCCCAGTGCAGGGTTGGGCCCAGCGATATGATGTGGTGACCCCTAAGCTTTTACTGAGGGGGCTGTTCAAACCTCATGTGACCTGAGGATGGAGGATGCAGATAAGGGGCTGCAAGGCTGGGGGGGTGGAGGGGTGGGGAGAGAGATCTCAGTTTGCAAGGCCAAAGGTAGGCCAAACCCAGCCCAAGGGAAATTAAAATGTGTGCTGCACCCACCCGCCTTGGGCAGGTGACCTCCGTGGGCCCCGCTTCCCAGCGCTGCAGCGAAGGGCAGAGGGGACATGGTGCAGGGGGTGCGGGCAGGTTAGTGGCTGCGTAGGGGTCTGGCTGTTGCGGGGATCGATGGGCAGCTGGGTGAGGCCTGTATAGAGGGCAGGCTGACTGGTGCAGGGGAGGCAGTACAGAGGATGGGTAGTATAGAGGGGTGGTATGGGGGGGGGGGGGGGGGTGGGGGGGGGGTGGGCGGGGGGGGGGGGGAGAGGGTGAGGGCTGGGGGGCCTGGGCAGTGCGCGGGGATGGTGCAGGGCAGGCTGGTGTGTGGGCTGGGGTGGGTCAGTGTTGGGAGCCTGGCCTGTTTGGGGGGTGAGGGCCGGGGGGCCCGGCTGATGCAGGGGGCAGGCTGGTGAGGGCTGAGGGGGCAGGCTGGCCGGTGTGGCTATGGCTGGGGGTGAGGGCTGGAGGGGCAGGCTGGTGTGCGGGCTGTGGGGGGGTCGCTGGTGGGGGGG